>NW_004798719.1:85962-87465 GCF_000002075.1 Aplysia californica | reverse complement strand
TCGTTCACCTCTTACTCACCCACACAGTTACAACATATCTTGGTGAGCTCTGAGAGTCGGCTCACACCATGCCTGTGACACATTGGACCAGTACTCACATTCCTCTGGGCTTAGGTAACCTGGCTCATTAGCATATTCCCATTGTTCACTACACTTTTAGTCCAACTCGATAAGTCACTGGAGCGTTTCTGGAATGTTTGGATGTCGGGACTTGAAAATACATCTTTTTTTTTTTTTAAAGGATGAAAACAGTTGAAACGAATCATTTTTAATATGTAAATGCAGCTGTTTTTGAGTCGTGCATGCTGTATGGCACCAGGTCGTGCACTTGCCTGTCTCTCTTGTATGTAGAAGTTACATTTGATTTGTCCCGGGAACACGTTTTTCGTATTTGTTGGGGACAATAATACAATTCCATTTGTAGTGCGTGTACTATCAGGCTTTACAGTATGCTCGGTGCACTGGACAGTCTATAGTATTAATATATCTACCCCAACAAACTTGTAAATAATCAGAAAGAGTTTCGCATTCCCGGGAAGCATGCAGCGCAAACTGTGGATTACACGCGCTTAAAACACCACCATACTGACGAGGCCTTTCGATGTCTCTAGCCGAGTACTCTTTCCCTCTTGAATGGAGGGAGGGACATTCGTGTAAAGAACATTTCTCAAGGACACAACGTCGGGCCCCTGACGGGGTTCGAACCCACTTTCTTACGGTTGTGAGTCGGAGAGCGTGACCAGTAGATTTCTATACCGCGACACCAGACGTGATCTTTGTGTCCTGCTGTTGTCCTAGAAACGTTCTGTTCCTGGCTCGTGACGTGGTCGGACAGACGAGGTGGCCGCGATGTGTCTTTGGTTGTTTGGCTTGTTCTTTTCCCGGTAGGTGGCTTCTCTCACACACAGTGAGTAGTGAGTACCTAAGTAGTGAGTACCTGAGTAGTGAGTACCTGAGTAGCGAGTACCCCATGGGTAAGTAGTGAGTACTTAAGTAGTGAGTACTTAAGTAGTGAGTACCCCACGAGTAAGTAGTGAGTACCTAAGTAGCGAGTACCCCGTGGGTAAGTAGTGAGTACCAAAGTAGTGAGTACCCCACGGGTAAGTAGTGAGTACCTAAGTAGTGAGTACCTAAGTAGTGAGTACCCCGTTTGTAAGTAGCGAGTACCCCGTGTGTAAGTAGTGAGTACCTAAGTAGCGAGTACCCCGTGTGTAAATAGTGAGTACCTAAGTAGTGAGTACCCCGTGGGTAAGTAGTGAGTACCTAAGTAGTGAGTACCCCGTGGGTAAGTAGTGAGTACCTAAGTAGTAAGTACCCCGTGTGCTGATGTAGATTGTTTTTAAGAACTAAATAAGAGAAAGGCTCCAAAGGTTTTGTTTTTCCTGTGTGTATGTGATGCTTTGGGAGTCTGTCAACGTGTGTTTTGTTTGTTTGTTCAATGCGAGTTGCTGCTGCTGCTGCTGCTCCTCCTCCTCCCCCTCCTCCTCCTCCTCCTCCTCCTCC
>NW_004798719.1:80154-81298 GCF_000002075.1 Aplysia californica | reverse complement strand
GGGGAAGAGACAGAGAAGGGGGGTGGGGTGGAATCTTTGTGGTGAGGTTGGGGATCCTCCCTGGTTTATCTGGTATTTTTCTCAGCGTCGCCGTAAGCAGACGCTGGAACTTGAAACCCCGCTTTTAGAATTACCACAAACTAGAAACGACGTAAAACCCAGAGTAAGCCAATTGTGTGTGGTGCCGTTGAAGGGTTCCAACTGCAAACAGTAACTGGACACCCAGAAACTGAACACGCAGCAAAACGCTGTCTCCCTGGGGGTCTGGAGTTTGGTGCCGGTGCTCTGTCTCGTGTGAGATCCCTCTGTGGGCTAGTCCGTCACGTCTGTTACTTACCTGGTAACTTACAGGGCAAGCGGTTACAACATACACGCTCGCTGTGAAATATGCAAGTTCGTGTTTCTGATTTGTAACATAATGGTTGGAAATGTGCGCAATATTGTCTTTTTGGTCTGTCTGCTGATCGTTGATCGGACAGAATGTGTGTGACGTGCTGCGAGGACCCGCCACTGACATACTCTACCAGGTGGACTGTTGGGTTGTGTTAACCCCTTGACCATTTAGGTGAGATTGACGTCATCTGATTAGTAGAAAAAAGTGCGTAGGATAGTGTCCAATAGTGTATTACGTGCATACTTAGTATAACAAGTAACTGTTACAGACAGAGATTCCAGGATCATTGATGAAAGTCACTCATCTGAGAGCAATGATGATTGTAGAAATAATGGCGGTGATGAGTGATGATTTGAGATTGCGTTTAAGTAATGTTATCGTCAGTCCTATCTTCCTCTGCTCTTGCCGCTGGACTGTTTTGGAGGCACTGAAGAAAGGGAGCATGACTATGACTGTGTTTCTATTCTCTTTTCACCATGTAAAAATCGTGAAGGCAGGAAACAACTTTCGCACTGGGAAATGTCCAGAGTCGTGTTCCTGTTTTGTGTAGGCCCGATGTAGGATTGAAATGTGCCTCAACAGTCTGTGGCCCTCTTGTGACCGGACACGTGTGTCGGCTACTGGCCACTTTGAGAGCTAAACCCGCCCGTCCTGTCTTGTGACCGGACACGTGTGTCGGCTACTGGCCACTTGGAAAGCTAAACCCGCCCGTCCTGTCTTGTGGCCGGACACGTGTGTCGGCTACTGGCC
>NW_004798719.1:77882-78962 GCF_000002075.1 Aplysia californica | reverse complement strand
TGTTTAGTAGCTGGTGTTCCTCATGAATATGCATAATTTTTATTTTTTTATTTTGTTACTGGGTGTTTTTTTCTCTTCCTGTTTTTGGTTAGTTTAATGAGAGGGTCAAATTATGTTGCTCCAAAGAGCGAATAGTCATAAAGCATAACAAATCGGAGATTTTATTTCAAACACGAATGTGTGTTTTTTTACAGAAATAATTCCACATAAAGTATTTCTGCGAAATCCATAGAGTTTAGTGTTCTGTATCTAAGAATCTGTCCACTTTGTGTTTGGTTTTCACATTTTTCACCTAAGTTTTTAAATCGTCATGGTTAGCACGTAGTTTGAACAAAGTCACCTTATTCTATTAATCTTAATCAGAAATGTAACAGTGTACAATATCAGAATGCAGCCTCGTTCCCAGCTGTTTCAAGCTAACTTCTTCCAGACATGGATCTGTACACAATCAATTCTTCCTACTGTGTTGCGTAACATGAGTGTGTAGATGTGTATGTGTGTGTCATTGAAGGACGCGACATCACATTCAGAGGTCACGTGACGAAAGGGAGGACATGACAACGTTTCGAATGGAGTGTTCCCGTGTTTGTACAGGAGGCGGGGACTTCTTTTTTCGGACGCCACCCTTGGTGTGTTCAGTGTAACCCTTGGTGTGTTCAGTGCAACCCTTGGTGTGTTCAGTGTAACCCTCGGTGTGTTCAGTGTAACCCTTGGTGTGTTCAGTGTAACCCTCCCTTGGTGTGTTCAGTGTAACCCTCGGTGTGTTCAGTGTAACCCTTGGTGTGTTCAGTGTTACCCTTGGTGTGTTCCGCGGCCCTATCTTGGATTTTTTGAACAAACCTACCGGGGATGTGTTGCGTCATAGCGATGTAGATGAGGCGTAGAGGAAGGCAGGAGTACAGCAACTGTGAGCTGTGTATCACGTGATCTCTCAAAGCCTGTGAGCTGTGTAGTGTATCTCGTGATCTCTCAAAGCTTGTGAGCTGTGTAGTGTATCGTGTGATCTTTCAAAGCCTGTGAGCTGTGTATCACGTGATTTCTCAAAGCCTGTGAGCTGTGTAGTAGTGTGCCACGTGATCT
>NW_004798719.1:77181-77782 GCF_000002075.1 Aplysia californica | reverse complement strand
AGCTGTGTAGTGTATCACGTGATCTCTCAAAGCCTGTGAGCTGTGTAGTGTATCACGTGATCTCTCAAAGCCTGTGAGCTGTGTAGTGTATCACGTGATCTCTCAAAGCCTGTGAGCTGTGTATCACGTGATCTCTCAAAGCCTGTGAGCTGTGTGCCACGTGATCTCTGGAAGTCCACGTCTATGCTCTCGTGTTGTCCTTGCAGACGCGGCAGGTAAGTGAGACAAATGACGTCATCAATCTATGCGCATTGGTAACAGATAGAAATCAAAACAGATCTTTTTAAAGCCTTGTCTTCTTTGGAGGGCTAACGTTTTTTCGCGCCCACATGCTCCTCACTGTGTGGGTTTAGTGGGAACAGAATCAACGAGCAAAGTTTGCTGTTGCGTCACCTGTCATATAACACAGGAACAAGTGAATGAATGAGTGAATGGGTGAATGAATGAATGAAAGAATGAATGAGTGAGTGAATGAATGAATGAATGAATAAATGAATGGGTGAATGAATTAAAGAATGAATGAGTGAATGAATGAAAGAATGAATGAGTGTATGAATGAAAGAATGAATGAGTGAATGAATGAAAGAATGAATGAGTGAGT
>NW_004798719.1:70661-75241 GCF_000002075.1 Aplysia californica | reverse complement strand
ACACACACACACGCGCACACACACGCACTCACACACACACAAACACGAACACACGCGCACACACATACACTCACACACACACACACACACACACACACACACACACACACACACACACACACGAACACCTGTTGGTTTGTTTGTTTTTTGTGGGGAAAGGAAAGATGGGGGGAGGGGGGAAGAGAGGAGGAGGGCGGGGGGAGGGCGGTTTACATGTGGATGATGTAATACTTGAAACATTCCCGCTCAACAGGGGGCGCTCATTACTGGTATCAGGCACGGCGGTCTAATTGAGATATCTGGTTGTTTGCTCCGTGCGGACATTGAAACAACCAATTACTTCTCCCATAATTGAGCTCATTAGCCGAGAAAGATAATACTATTGTAGTAATGGTCATTTCTATGTGTGTGTGTGTGTGTGTGTGTGTGTGTGTGTGTGTGTGTGTGTGTGTGTGACAAATTGTGTACACGTGCAACCTATTCAGTTTTGTATTTCTTGTCCACGTTGTGGGTGGTCGGCGGGTGCTCCGCTGTCGGTTCCTAGTTACTCCTTCTTTCCTGTCAAACACCTGTCTTGAAACTGTCGTCTTTATCTCCCCTTTGCTAATTCTTCTTTTCTGTGTATGTTACTCTCTAGTCACAACCGTCGGCACTTGCCTGAACTTTCGGTGTTGTAAGTACTCTCAAGTACTCTACTGAATAGATTGTCAAGTACTCTACTAAATAGATTGTCAAGTACTCTACTGAATAGATTGTCAAGTACTCTACTGAATAGATTGTCAAGTACTCTACTAAATAGATTGTCAAATACTCTACTGAATAGATTGTCAAGTACTCTACTGAATAGATTGTCAAGTACTCTACTGAATAGATTGTCAAGTACTCTACTGAATAGATTGTCAAGTACTCTACTAGATAGATTGTCAAGTACTCTACTAAATAAACTAGTCAACGAAAGTTAAGGAACATTTGGGAAAAGTGTATAACTTCGAAAATAAACTTCAACACTAAATGAAATCTGGTGCACATTTAAATAAACATGTGTATAACAAATAACAAAAAAGAAAATTAAGTTATTCCATTTTAACTTGCTTGAAAAGTTCATTGAGTTTGGTAGGGGTTAAAATCACAAATCACAAAATTGTCAAGTGGTTTCGGAGTTATGTTAACTTCTGACTACAACAAAAACAAAACAGTTCCGATGATTTCAATAATGAGTATGCCCACCACGATTGTCCTGGCACTCAGTACACCGGCTCCTCATCGAGTTCCTGAGGTTGGTGAACACTCTCTGAGGCATCCCCTGCCACTCTGCCTGCAGCATCTGAAACAGTTGCTGCGCGTCTCCTGGAGAGGGGGTAGTTGTCTCTGACTCGACGTTGCAGCTCATCCCAGTGGTTTTCTATGGGATTCAAGGCCGGACTGCAGGCCGGCCAGTCCATTCGGTTGATGCCAGCCTGCTGCATGAAGTTTTGGACAAGCAATGCTCTACGAGGTCGGGCGTTGTCATCCTGGTACATTGCGTGTGGCCCCATCTGCTGCAGAGTAGGTAGTGCTAATGGACGGAGTATCTTATCTCGGTAACGTATTGCAGTGAGATTCCCTTGCACTTGGTACAGAGGTGTTCTGTGGTTCAGACTGAATGCACCCCATACCATCACGGAACCACCTCCAAAAGGCATCACATCTCTGACGGCTTCATAGAGGAGCCGCTCTCCGGGTCGCCTCCAAACCCTGATACGACCGTCTTTGTGATGCAAAGAGAACCGGGACTCGTCGCTGATGAGAACGTGTGCCCACTGTTGACGTGTCCATCTTACTTGGCGTCGGCAAAAGGCAAGACGAGCAGCCCTGTGTGCTGGGGTGAGACGCTGGCGGACTGCTGGTCGACGTGCATTAAGTCCAAACTCATGAAGACGTCTTCGTACTGTCTGACAACTAATGTTAACACAAGCTGCCGCTCTCAGCCGTGTCTGAATGCGATTTGCAGGAGCGGATCTCGACTGCAGAGCCTGTCTATGAATGAATCGGTCTTCCCTTGCATTAGTGGCTCTAGGTCGACCTGATCTGGGTCGCTCTTGAGCACTACCAGGGGCGTTGGCACGCTGAATCAGCCGTGAAATGACAGAAACGGACACTCGAAGACGTGCAGCAACTTGTCGGAGTGAAACGCCATCTTGTACCTAAGCAATGGCTCGTCCTCTGTTTACATCAGACAATTTCTGTCGAAGAGGCATGTTTACGCTTAGCCCTACAGCAGCAGAATGGTGTATCCACAGGGCAAATGAGTGTGTGCAACTCACTCACGAGACATGAATCTTGCACGTGAAAGCTGATTTTTGAGCGTTCGTCATTTTTCTTGACTGTAAGAGCGAGAGAATAAAAATCGACAATTTGAAAACATTGGGCCTTTTTGCCCCCTCCCCAGCTCATCGCACAGGAGTCACGTGCACTTCAAACCCTGGTGTGTACAATCCCATTAGTCATAGAGTAACATTTCACCAATATCTAGTTTTATGAGTAAAAGTATATAAAGCTTAACTAGTAAAGGTAAAACTTCGGAAGAATGCATACAAATATATCACTGTTTTTACAGTACGTTCCTTAACTTTTGTTGACTAGTTTAGATTGTCAAGTACTCTACTAAATAGATTGTCAAGTACTCTACTGAATCTACTGAATAGATTGTCAAGTACTCTACTGAATAGATTGTCAAGTACTCTACTGAATAGATTGTCAAGTACTCTACTAAATAGATTGTCAAGTACTCTACTGAATCTACTGAATAGATTGTCAAGTACTCTACTGAATAGATTGTCAAGTACTCTACTGAATAGATTGTCAAGTACTCTACTGAATAGATTGTCAAGTACTCTACTGAATAGATTGTCAAGTACTCTATTAAATAGATTGTCAAGTACTCTACTAAATAGATTGTCAAGTACTCGACTAAATAGATTGTCAAGTACTCTATTAAACAGATTGTCAAGTACTCTACTGAATAGATTGTCAAGTACTCTACTAAACAGATTGTCCTCTTCGTTTTCACTTACAGCTTATATAAAAAGACCGCGCGCCTTAAACTATCAAAGGAATGCTGGTATATCCAAGTGTTTCACGCGCTGATTCCTGATATTGGAGAAGGTGATGGTGGGAACTTTCTTTTCCATCAAACATCTATCGTCCTTGTGTCTCCTCCGTTTAAGATATTTAAAAACTTATTTTTATTTATGTTCAAACTTTTTTGTTGGTATGTTGCTGTCTAGTTACACCTCGAATGTCCTGCCCTTAAATTACCTTTTTGCGTCGCAAGTGCCTTAAAACTCGAACACTAATATACGAAAGACGATTACGTGGTCTACTTCTCCGTTTCCTGAATGACGTCTCCATGCTCCGGCCGATGATAACAAACACCGGGCCACACAGATCAGTGTACCGTCACCGGGCCACACAGATCAGTGTACCGTCACCGGGCCACACAGATCAGTGTACCGTCACCGGGCCACATAGATCAGTGTACCGTCACCGGGCCACATAGATCAGTGTACCGTCACCGGGCCACATAGATCAGTGTACCGTCACCGGGCCACACAGATCAGTGTACCGTCACCGGGCCACACAGATCAGTGTACCGTCAGACCCGAGTCTTCTTATCTCGCTAGCGTCGTGTCTCATTAGCTTCAGTCAGTATCGTTAACAAGATTTCCACCAGCAGTTCGTTCTATAACTGGCATGGGGTGTGACTGGCAGATCCAGAGACTCTGTATATATAAATCATTGGTCAGATCTAGAGACTCTGTATATATAAATCATTGGTCAGATCCAGAGACTCTGTATATATAAATCATTGGTCAGATCCAGAGACTCTGTATATATATAAATCATTGGTCAAGTCTAGGCTCTGGGTGGGTTTCTGACGATGAGACAATGGAAACGTCTTTGTGCCTGTCTTAACTAGGCCCCGGCTGGCTACTGACCGAGGCTGTCAAAAATAAATGAAGAGCACAGGACACCACCGAGGGTAGTCACAATCTGGAAATCGTGAGGGTACCAATGTTAAACGATTGTTGACTTGTAACTGTAGTTCTGTTCAACTGTTGATTATTGTTGGTAGATTCCCCGTTCAACAACACTTAACAGTAAACCTCCAGTCAAACAAATGGGAAGTTATGAGTCCACAAGCTTTTACAATTTGCCCCCTCACAATTTCCAGTTTGTGACTACCGTCGTTTTCCCCCTGTGCTCTTCCAATCGTCAGCTGGCTCCGGTGTCCTCGGTATTGACGATGAGTCTGTGGGAGTGTCTTTTGTCTGTTAGTTCACACGTGTGGTAGTGAGGATGAGTCTGTGGGAGTGTCTTTTGTCTGTTAGTTCACACGTGTGGTAGTGAGGATGAGTCTGTGGGAGTGTCTTTTGTCTGTTAGTTCACACGTGTGGTAGTGAGGATGAGTCTGTGGGAGTGTCTTGTGTCTGTTTGTTCACACGTGTGGTAGTGAGGATGAGTCTGTGGGAGTGTCTTGTGTCTGTTTGTTCGCACGTGTGGTAGTGAGGATGAGTCTGTGGGAGTGTCTTTTGTCTGTT
>NW_004798719.1:68046-69613 GCF_000002075.1 Aplysia californica | reverse complement strand
TGTTACGTTCCAGAATAGCCTCAAATCTCCGCCATCTTTGTGATCTTTTTGTGGTGCAAGTTTTAAAACGAAACTAGTTGTCCGCGTCGCCTTGTCTACTTTGTATGTTACGTTCCAGAATAGCCTCAAATCTCCGCCATCTTTGTGATCTTTTTGTGGTGCAAGTTTTAAAACGAAACTAGTTGTCCGCGTCGCCTTGTCTACTTTGTATGTTACGTTCCAGAATAGCCTCAAATCTCCGCCATCTTTGTGATCTTATTGTGTCAGAAGTGCCGCGAAACTTTTACTTTCAAAACAAAACAAAAAGAAGTTCCAATAACAAAACAAAATGTTTGACATGACAGCCAGGCGAGTGTCGGTTCCACGTCAGTGGCACACCGCATGACGTCACTGGCAGCCTGTGTGTGTGGGGGGGGGGGGGGGGGGTGTGGTTCCTGTCATGCTGACCTCATTTCCTGCCTGTCTACCCCGCGCGAAGAAGGAACTTGATTCCAAATCAGACGGCTGAATGTTCATGTTTGTGGTCATGTGATACATATATTTAGGCTACTTACAAAACACCCACAACCGCAACTTTCTTCCCGTAAATCACATCCAGTTCGACCCACACCTTCTTTCGTTTCCTCTCGTCTTTCCATCCAGCACACCTTTTCTCGTCTTTCCATCCAGCACACCCTTTCTCGTCTTTTCATCCAGCACACAACCCCCCCCCCCCTCCCGCCTTCACTTTCAAACCCGGAGCTGGTAAGGCCCGCCATGTCTCGCGTGAAGGGACGGGATACTGATACTATGTGTGGGTGTGACCCCGTGGGGAATGAGGATTCTCGTCGCAATAACGCGACCTCAGAGCTTCCTTGTCCTATCTATCTCCGTTTTTAACAGTGAAAATGTGACTTCTTCTTCAGGTCACTCTTTGTTATGAACTGTTTTCACTGTTTTAAAAAAAATGTAGAGACGACAAGAAAGCTCTGGGGTCGCAAGAATGAAATGAAATGACCTCTGGTTGTGCAATGTTCATTATTTGTTTTGTTGTGGTTTGGGTAGGGGTTTTTTCTTAACCCAAAACCCTTTGTGTAGGTAGAAAGTGTTTGTTCGTGGCCTATACTCTCATCCAGGGGGAGACAGACTGAAAAGACGTTGACAAAGGCACACTCATGACGTAAATGTTCAGTTTTAAAGTTTCCAAGGACACTCATGTTTTGGGAGTGATCAAACGTTTGCTCCATGTTCTGGCTTACTTCACCTCTGACCCCACCTCTTGTAGTTGCATTTATTTTATACACCTTGTCTTTATTGTATTCAAGATATTACGTTATTTTTTGTCTTAAAAATAAAACGCATGAACAAGTCTTAAGCCGGTTTAAGGGAATACAATCCACATGTTCTAAAATTGACGAGCGCCTTGTTACGGCGAATCGTGGCCCATATTATTTCCAACAATGACATCATCAACAACGACATCATCGAGAAGAAAAAATCTCTCGTTCCACGTGAGTTAGTGTCGAGGGCAGGTGTGCGCGCACGCACACACACACACACACACACACACACACACACACACACACAT
>NW_004798719.1:64132-66632 GCF_000002075.1 Aplysia californica | reverse complement strand
GACACATGTACGACACACTCATCATTAGTAAGTAACCCAAGAAGTGGCGCCCTCTGAACATATTGTGGATCAGGTGAACCCAGACGTCAGTCTTTTAGAGCCGACGTGAGGACAGGAAAAAAACCTATCTTTTCTTGTAACTCTCTTGTAACACCTCTAATCTTCTGGCGCTCATATGACCTTATGCAGTTGCGAGCGCCGTAAAACCTTTACTAAAACTTTCCATCGAGTTGTCAGTACTGGAACTGTGAGGAGACGTGTGACGGTGAGCGGGGAGACAGAGTCCCTAGCCCTGACACAGGTG
Organism: Aplysia californica; assembly: GCF_000002075.1. Taxonomy (NCBI): domain Eukaryota; kingdom Metazoa; phylum Mollusca; class Gastropoda; order Aplysiida; family Aplysiidae; genus Aplysia; species Aplysia californica. The sequence continues at coordinate 66,328 of NW_004798719.1, read as the reverse complement.
TTGGTGTGACGGTGTGACGGTGAGCGGGGAGACAGAGCCCCTAGCCCTGACACAGGTGTTTACATGACCCCAGTGAGGAGTTAGGTCTACGTGTACTTTGTATCCCCTACAAACCCCGAGGTAAACCGATCTGTCCGCACGGGACAGCGCGTCCTATGGTATGCGATGAAACAAGAGAAACCATGGGATGGATAGATGGATAGATGGATAGATGCGTGGATGTATGGGTCCTGGTTGCCCCGGATTGCCTCTACTGACAGCGCATCCGCCAGCCATGCGAGGATAGGGTTACCTAAGGAATGCGAGAAGTTAAACCTCGCCCCTTTTTTTCAAGGGTATCTCCTCAGTCGTTGGAAAAAATAGGAGGGTGGGATGGGGAGGAATTGAAATATGAGGTGGGTGAAGGAAGGAAGGAGGAGGAGGTGGGGGCGGAGGCAGAAAGCATTAGAAAAGAGTAGACAGTTGGTATGTCAAATTGAAACGGAGGTCCGGGTTCCTCGAGAAGTTTGTGAGGGCCTCCTCCATCTTGCCTTCGCTACTACACACTACACACCTGGGATTTCAACGTGCTGTTTGTCTGGTCTCTACCCTCGCTAAATGACCGGGGTTGTGTTCATTTAATTGTGTTCCCGTCAAATCAACACATTTATTGTGTTTAGTGGGTGGTTGGCGAGTGCTCTGGTGTGGTTTGCTCCTTCTTTCCTATCAGCAAACATCTATCGTCCTGATCTCTCCTCCATTTTTGTGTTCGTTGCTCTCTTGTAACAATCTATTCTTCGGCACTTATATGACCTCATTGTGTTGCAAGTGCCGTAAAACTCTAACTAAAACAATAAAAAGGTCGTAACCGAATTCCGACATTTTACTTCACCCGTAGCCCGCGGTAACCTTTTCTTGATGAGATGTTTTCCTCAGCGTTTGTGCAGGCGAGATACAAATGTTTATTCAAGGGAGATTAAATGAAAGCCGTGGTATATATATATAAATATATTATCCCCTTATTTCAGAATGAACAGCTGCCTTGTGGTGACTACGTCCCCTTATTTCAGAATAAACAGCTGCCTTGTGGTGACTACGTCCCCTTGTTCCACTCTCCTCGTTAACGCGGGTGGTTGGAGGGTGCCACTTGTTGCAGGGTCCTACTATATCTTTCCTTTCCCTCTGTTGTTTCTGTCTCTCTGGCTGGTAAATTGTAGAGTGCACAACCTCGAATCTCCTGGCGTTCATATGACCTTATGTAGTTGCGAGCGCCGTAAAACCTTTACTAAAACAAACAAACAAACGAACAAACAAACAAACCCGTATACGCATAAACCAGTAATCAAAATGGCGCAGAGAACCAGTTTCGTAGAACACAAAGAGGATTGACTCGTCTGCTCCGACTCTCCGCTACCTGAAGACAGGATACGAGCCGTGTGTGTGTGTGTGTGTGTGTGTGTGTGTGTGTGTGTGTGTGTGTGTGTGTGTGTGTGTGTGTGTGTGTGTGTGTGTGTGTGTGTATTCAGCCTTGGAAATCCCCGAGCTCACGTGTTCAGACATGCATTTGAGTTGATTTCGATGTTTGTTTTCATTTAAAGTGTCCGTGTTTTTGTGAACAAATAAGCCTAAATCAAACTTTTGAAAAAGCGTATTCTTTAAGGGTGTTATGTAAGGAATGGGCTTGGCTTATTTGAAATAAAAATCTAAATGATTGAGATAATTTGTATAGTGCATAACCCCGTCCAACAGCAAGCTCCATATATAGTCTTGCTATTCTATATCTGTATAATATTGTCAACATAATACATTAAAAAAGAACGCGTTTAAAGCACAAGAGCATACTTGATTCAGGCAAGCTATAGAAGAATTCTGGGAGGATCACGGTCTGTCAGCTAAGCGTGTCATGACACTGCGAGAAGGCTGTGATGTGTTCTTTGCCTGACGAGACTGTTCGACTCCACCTCCATGTCTTCCTTCGTTAATCTGTGACACGTCCTGACGAGAATGTTCGACTATCTATCTATTTAAAAAAACAAGTTATATCTATCGTCCTGATCTCTCCTCCTTCTTTATGTTTGTTACTCTCTTGTAACACCTCTAATCTTCGGTATTTATAATATTATGACTTTATTGTGTTGTAAGTGCCGTAAAACTCTTACTAAAACTAAAACCATGTTATTGGGAAAACATATTAAACACAAGTGGGTTGGGGGAGGG
>NW_004798719.1:58703-60575 GCF_000002075.1 Aplysia californica | reverse complement strand
CCTGTCTTCTCCACATATACACGTAGTAAGTGCAGGCCTGTCTTCTCCACATATTCACGTAGTAAGTACAGGCCTGTCTTCTCCACATATTCACGTAGTAAGTACAGGCCTGTCTTCTCCACATATACACGTAGTAAGTGCAGGCCTGTCTTCTCTACATATACACGTAGTAAGTACAGGCCTGTCTTCTCCACATATACACGTAGTAAGTGCAGGCCTGTCTTCTCCACATATACACGTAGTAAGTGGTTACACTGAACATGTGGACAATATCGCTTGTTTGTGGGTGGTTGGTGGGTGCTCTGGTGTGGTTTGCTCCTTCTTTCCTATAAAAAATCTATGTTCTCTATCCCCCCTCCTCCTTTTTTTATGTTTGATACTCTCTTGTAACACCTCAAATCTTCGGCACTTAAGTGACCTTATTGCGTTGCAAGTGACCTAAAACTCTTACTAAAAACTATCTAAAAGAACTTGTAAACAATATCGCTTGTTTCAGCTCAGGATGGCCGATGTGATATGGCCGGCTCAGCAACAAAATATCTTTGTTTTTTGTTTGTTTGTTTGTTTGTGTGTGTGTTTGTTTTTTATTTGTCTAGGCACTGGTAAATTAACCATTTCATTTGCTCATCCAAATACTGGCCTGAAATTTGATTAGAAAACCTCCCCAAACATTTCCGAAACAAATCTGTGTTTTTCTTCGTGATGCTTAATGCCTTGTCGCGCCGACTGCTAGATCTAGCTGATACGTGGTCAAACACCGTGCGTTTTTTTGCCTCTCTTGTAAACTTTACCTCGCTGAAGTTGTCCGGCCATGTAACCTTATGCAGTTGCGAGCGCCGTAAAACCTCGCCTGAAAAGATTTATTCGTTACAGTTTCACGCAAATGTATATCCGTCTGCTTCATTAGAAACAAAACAAAACAAACAAACAAACAAACAAACAAACAAACAAACAAACCCTGCTCTTTTTGTATAGTATAGTTATTTTTCACGCAAATGTAGTTCTATATATGCTTCGTATGACCCCCCAGAGCGAAAGTGTCGTGCTAACCTCAGATTCATAAGGGGAAAACAGTAAACCAACTACAAGAGAAAATCTGCTACTTATTGTCACGTCCAGCCTCAGCCTCAGGCAAACCTACATCATCTCTTTCATAAGGAGGGGGGGGGGAGGAAATACCAGCCTCGGCGGCACGCTCACGACCATCTTTTTTCTCACGTGCACCCACTCAAAGAGACAGCGGCCTTCCTTGACATTCGCGCGCACACACGACCTCAGTCCGAGGCCCAGGCTCCTTCAGCTCTGTCGTCTGTCGGGCAAACAGCAACATGGCGGACGTCCTGCTCTCCCCAGATGTCGTTATGTCGTAATGATCCCCGAGTCAACAAAAGGTTAACCCTTGACCTCCTGCAGCAAAACTGTCAGTCTTTGTGCATCGTGCGAGCGGCTGGACTGTTGATCTCTGCGACGTTTACCGGTTATAAATGATGAGCTCTCGGCGCAAAGGTCTGTGGGGGAGAAGAGAAGGGTCAGTTTTGAGTCCTCTATGTAGATCTTTCAGAACAAAACTACTGCGAAAACTGTTGTGCTAAGACAGCTCAGTTCTTTCTCCTACTCAGATTATTTTTTTTTTTGGTAAGTGTTTTACGGCGCTTGCAACTGCATAAGGTCATATGAGCGCGCGGGACACATTTAACTTTTTCAGTTGGTAGGAAATTTTGAATTTTGCCCGGGTGGCGGCCGAAGCCTACTCTTGTCGATTTTAGACCACTAAGAGATCTTTTACGTTTAAGATCATATGAGCGCCAAGGGGTGAATGTCAACAGAGAAGTCCAAACGGGGAATCAGGCTTACTCTGCTCACCTCTCCAGC
>NW_004798719.1:52896-54399 GCF_000002075.1 Aplysia californica | reverse complement strand
GAGAGAGAGAGAGAGAGAGAGAGAGAGAGAGAGAGAGAGAGAGATCTTTTTATTATAATTAGGAAATGTTTACAACTGTGTTAATCTTAATCTGTTACTTGTCCTCTTTGTAAACTTGCCCGAGAGGGCCGTAAGACATCTATTTTGTCACTCTCTCGGAACACCTCTAATCTTCTGGCGCTCATATGACAGTTGCGAGCGCCGTAAAATCTGTACTAAAACTTTTTTTTAAAATAACGTCTACATCTATTCAGTAGGGAAAAAAAACCCAACGACAAAATCTTCTGCAAGTAGAAAATTACGACGTTCCGAGCACTTTTAGCCGGTGATAACCTCGTGTTGTTTTGTTGGGGTTGTTTTTGTTTTTTTTTTGGGGAGGGGGTTGTTTTGCTGTGTTTTTGTTTTGTTTTTGCTGTGCCCGGAGTTGTTCGTGAAGCCACCCTGGGGTGAGCGCTACTGGTGGTACCCGGAAGTGGGACGATACGGCACCGGGAAGCTGTCACGTGACATATATAGATCAGGCAGGGTGGGCGGGGGGCGGGGGCGGCATCTGCTGCTGCCAGGGACTTCCTCGAAAGGTTATCTCCTCCCCCATTAGCGGAAACTGGTAGCCTTGACCTTTTGGGGATTTCCGCGCTCAGGGGGTGTTTGGGGTTAATTGGGTGGTTGGATGGTGCCACTAATTGCTCCTACTTCTCTAAAGTCTTCTTTAGTTTCTGTCCAAATTCTTTTAAGTTGTTTTACAGTCTAAGTCTGTCTCTCTGTCAAACACCTTTCCTGGCTCGGACGACACAGAGTTTCAATCTTGTCTTCATCAAAAGTTGTAAGTTGAAAAGTTAGTGTAAGAATGCTCCCTTGCTGTAAAGAAGGACCAGGAGGGAGGGGGGGGTGGGGCTAAAATAAGCAACACAAACAATTTTTCAAAACAGTTAAGGATTCTATTATCAAACACCGACAAATAGATCTATTTGGTCTTATTCCTATTCCCTAATGTCCCATTTTCGTTTTAACGAATAATTGTACTCACGTTCTCCTAGTCAAGGGTTGTCTCATACTAATAAGATCACTAACATGGCACCTCGAAAAGGGGGGCTGTAAAGAACAGAACGGTGCAGACGACCGACAAAATAACGCGAGATTCACAAACAGCATGTTGTCAGTTCCCGCCACTATCTGGTCCCAGAGGCTACGCGTGATAACGTCTTCCCCACAGCCTGCGAGCAGAGGAGGAGGAGGTCAGGGGGCAGAGATCATCTTACAACCTTCGACCTTACCTACACAGATGTGTTTTTACCACCCCTGAAATCCGCGGCGTATCCCCCCTCCCTCCCTTCCTGCGTTGTTGTGTATACAAAATGGGACGTGGTATAAAAAAAAAACCCAGAAAAAATATGTACCATTTAGACAGCACCCTTAGCGCCCTTGGTCATATGTTTAGACTTCCGGTTCTGATAGTCATTACTACACCTACACATCTAAATCTCTGTCGTACCATCCCTCTCG
>NW_004798719.1:49584-52724 GCF_000002075.1 Aplysia californica | reverse complement strand
AAAAATGTCTTCATTTTGCTTAGCTCTGCGTCGAAAATTAATGGCCGTCTCGCTTGCCTGTGAGGCCCGCCGCGGCAAGACAGCAAGACAGTAAGACGGTCTTGTGTTACTTCAGTCCCAGCAATTCCTCGCTTGACGGAGCGTGTTACGACTCGGACTGGGGCGGACAACGTCGCGTGTAGTCGTAAACTTAAACCTGTGACTCGCGTGTAGTCGTAAACTTAAACCTGTGACTCGCGTGTTGTCGTAAACTTAAACCTGTGACTCGCGTGTTGTCGTAAACTAAAACTATGACTTGCGCATGATGACCAAACTGTGTCGACAACGCCTTAAAAAAACAACTAAGAACACCCACCTGAAACATCGCAAACGTTAAAAAGACATGGATGCAGAGTGTCTGCTTCCCTGTTAGGTTAGACCTAATTGTTTTTTTCTCTTGGGTCGACATTGGCTCAGGGCTGTGCCTTCAGGGAATCCACTGTTAATACAATTGACGTTTTTGACTGTCTTTGTTGCGTGTTCTGTGGTTAGGCCCGGGTATCACGTTATCCCCTGGTCTAGATGAGTGTGGGGGAGGGTCCAGTGTGTGGCAAAACAGCTGGCGACGAACGGTTGTTTGAGTCAAGTTCTGGGGTAACAAACGGTTGTTTGAGTCAAGTTCTGGGGCCCGGGGCTCCGAGACAGTGCAGGATGGCGAGGATTCTCGTGAGCGAAGTAGGAAGTATCTTAATGTATTGTTGTGTGCAAGTGTTGTGACGGTGTGGCTGTGCTGAAGTGATTGTCTTCCTGTTCGAAAGTTACGTAGTTTGACTTTTCGTGGAGCGAGGCAGTAGCTCTTCTTGCTGGTGATGCTGTTATTGTATTGTTGAAATGTTGTCGGTGTTTTGTGTTGTTACTGTTAGCGTTCTTGTTGTTGGTGGTGGTGTTTTTGTTGTTACTGTTGTTGACTATACTGCTATTGTATTTGCTGTTTTGTTTTGTTGTTACTGGTGTTGTTGTTGTTGTTGTTATTGTTGTTGTTGTTGTTGTTGTTGTTGTTAAGATGGCTGTTGTTTCGTGGAAATCGTTGTAGTGTGTGGTGAGCTGTCATTGGCCCTTTCTGGCTGACTTGTTGTTAGTTTTGGCTGGCTTTGCTGTCTTTACAATATTTACTTGCTTGTCCGCTGTGTTGGGGTCACTGCAGTCGGAACGTGTCCACCTCTGCTCTCCACCTGTGTCTTTACAATATTCACTTGTTTGTCCGCTGTGTTGGGGTCACTGCAGTCGGAACGTGTCCACCTCTGCTCTCCACCTGTGTCTTTACAATATTTACTTGCTTGTCCGCTGTGTTGGGGTCACTGCAGTCGGAACGTGTCCACCTCTGCTCTCCACCTGTGTCTTTACAATATTTACTTGCTTGTCCGCTGTGTTGGGGTCACTGCAGTCGGAACGTGTCCACCTCTGCTCTCCACCTGTGTCTTTACAATATTCACTTGCCTGTCCGCTGTGTTGGGGTCACTGCAGTCGGAACGTGTCCACCTCTGCTCTCCACCTGTGTCTTTACAATATTTACTTGCTTGTCCGCTGTGTTGGGGTCACTGCAGTCGGAACGTGTCCACCTCTGCTCTCCACCTGTGTCTTTACAATATTTACTTGCTTGTCCGCTGTGTTGGGGTCACTGCAGTCGGAACGTGTCCACCTCTGCTCTCCACCTGTGTCTTTACAATATTTACTTGCTTGTCCGCTGTGTTGGGGTCACTGCAGTCGGAACGTGTCCACCTCTGCTCTCCACCTGTGTCTTTACAATATTGATTATTCCTTCGCACTGTCGCTAGTGTTGACGTTTTTTGGTTGCGATATTTTTGGCTTTGTTTTGTTTTGTTTTTTTATATGGATAAGCCGATACTTGTTGCTGTTGTTGTTATTGCCTTCAGACCTTCGCTGTGACGGCAGAACAGAATAAATCCGGAAAACGAGATTACGTATTGGACTCTGTCGAGCAGATTGGATCGGAAAATAACGCCAGGCCTTCGAGTAGCCACGCGGTCATTGACTGATCTTTGTGTTCTCCGCCTTCCCATGATTGGTCCGCGCGGAGTTCCTGGCGTCAGGACGTGTTGTTATATTTGTTACACCCTTTGTTTTTCCCTGTCATGTCGCCCCACGGCTCGGGCTAACTTCTCGGCGGGAGAAAAGACTCCGGACGACGGCAAAGCAGGCGGAATCCGCGCCTCTTGCTTCAAAACAACAACACATTGCGCAATCAATTAACGCTAGCGTAGCTTAGCGCCTGGGTGATACAGCGAGCGGAGACGGCCGCTGACGGGCTAAAGTGGCTTGAACACTCAACGTCCGATCCGATTGTGCAGAATTTGTCGGATTCGATCTTTGGAAAGTCCGCCATTCAGTTTTTCATCGCTTGCTGGATGTGATGTAGAGTACACAGTGGTACCAGTCTAGGACAGTTTGAGAGAGATGTTTACCTTGAGAGAAGTATGATGATAAGTACTCTCACATTAGTGGGCGTTTGGCGGGTGCTCTGGTGTGGTCTGCGCCTTGTTTCGTGCCAAACTCTTATTTACTTCATCTCTCCTCCTTTTTTTCTTTGTATATCACCGTCTTGTAACACCGCTGATCTTCGGCCTTATATGACGCACATATTATGTTGCAAGTGCCGTAAAACTGTAACTAAAGTTAAAACTAACAATTAAAACAAAAGTACTATAATGTAGACCTTTCCACCGTGTTCCTTGATGTATGGCAAAACTAGGAAGAGGTAGTGAGATTGGCAGATGGTCGGAGTCTCCTTGATACGGAATGTTTTGGGTTGCTGTTTTTAAAAGATGAAGACGAATTCATGATATTTATGCCAGTCTTCACTTTTGATATGTGAGCTTTGGTGAATGGGATTGTTCTGCTCTGATTCGATCTTTCACGTCCGACTGTTCCGAACAGGTGTGCGCTGTGCTTGAGTCGTTACAAGACAGGCCACGCGAAGGGCGACAATGAATAAATCGGCTGTAATCTCATCATGGATTCTCTCCGCTTGATTGACAGTGAGCAAAACACAGTCGGCGGAAACCCCCTGTCGCTAGCATACAATCCTTCTGTCTGTCTGTCTGTCTGTCTGTCTGTCTGTCTGTCTGTCTGTCTGTCTGTCT
>NW_004798719.1:46530-47829 GCF_000002075.1 Aplysia californica | reverse complement strand
TCTCTCTCTTTCCCTCTCCCTCTCTTTCTCACTCTCTTTGTGGGTGGTTGGCGGGTGCTCTGGTGTGGTTTGCTTCGATCTTCTTTCCTATCAAACCTATTATACCGTCCTTGTCTCCCCTTCTCCTTTTTTGTCTGTTACTCTCTTGTAACACCTCGAATCTTCTGGCGCTCACATGGCCTTATGCAGCTGCGGACGTAAAACCTCTAATAAATAAACCACAAAAAAACTCTTACTTAAACTATCTCTCGCATCCTCATCTATTTCTTCTTCCTTCTCTCCCTGCCTGTCACCTCCTTTCCCTCTTCTCTTCTGTCATTCCACACAGCTGTCTGTCAGGTCTGAATATCGTGAACCGGTCATGTACATTCCAGTTTGTCTTGTTTCTTCTCCTTTGGGAATTCGGTGACACAATTAATTGTTAGTCACACATCCTGTGCTTGGTTACCCGATGTTATTGACAAAAGATCGGTCTTCCGTTCGGTAAATAAGAATCTGGGGACCCTTTTCCTGCGGGGTTTTTTTTTTGGGGGGGGGGGTTGTATTTTTTACTTGTTTTTTCTTTTTGTTGGGGGAGGTGTTGGGTTGTGTTGTTGAGGCAAAGATACTTCACCCGTTGTACTATCTGTGGTGGATGGACAGTTTGGCGCGGTCGTGGTGGAATCAGGCGCTCGTCAGTTTTGGGGCATACTGAGTCACTGGTGCCATCTTCAAGCTTGTTTGCGTGGCTTGCTTTTGAGGGGAAAAAAAGCCCATCTATCTAGAGTAGAGGTTAAGATATTTGCGGTTGAAGAAAGTGTAAAGAAGTAAAAGTAGCGAGAATGGCAGCCATCTGTTGGTGACTTCCTAAGCTTGGGTGTCCCTGGCAACGCAACATTTACCTTTTTGTGCCTTTGGTCAACGTTTGTCAATAAAACCCAAACATACGAAATATGTTTTTTAATGGATATCTAAGGTGCTGAGTGAGCAAAATGGGTAAAAAATGCCAATGGGTAGGGAAATGTTAGTTCCTTCGATTTGATTACTTCGACGAGCGCATGATTCTCCCACGATGAAACGTGGTTTGTTCCTAACTTATCCCACATCTGTCATCCTTATCTCCCTTCCTTCTGTTTGTGTTTGTGTCCTTTATTGTAACACCTCTAATCTCCGGCTCTTGTATGACCTATTGTGTTGCTAGTGCCGTAAAACTCTTACTATAACGGAAAAAACACAATATGTGGCGGTCCCGTGGTGCCCCAGCTGTGGGACACGACGGTGTGTCCTTGGGGTAGATGGCAGCTCACGGGACACATCGGG
>NW_004798719.1:42752-44215 GCF_000002075.1 Aplysia californica | reverse complement strand
ACTCGTCTGCGGCGTCATCAGCCAAGTTGAGTGAGGACGCACGGGTTGTCGCGCCGTCGTCCTGTCAGGGAGACTCTCTGTCCACGTCATCGTCCGCCTCCACCATCACCCAGGAGTCGACGTTACGAGCCCGCCTCACGCCCGCCGAGGGCGATCCACAGCGAGATGGTGAGTCCCCCAGCTCTCCGGTCACTGACCCCCCGACGTCCGCGCTGAGCCACGACTCGAGCTTCGACGAGTACTACAACGCTCAGTCCCAGCTGCAGCAGACCTTCGAGTCTGCGCAGAACGGCGGCCGCGGCGTGTCCAAAAACAAGAGCGACACCAACCTGATGGAGATCTTCCTTCTCCCCCAGGACCACCAGCCCGGCAGCTTCCCCCGCATGTTGCAGAACGGATATATCGAGACGGAGGCTTCTGGGATGGCGGTCAACGCCCGCACGGGGAGTGTCCGGCTGGGCAGGAACACGGGTGCCTATGCTGACCACAACAGGCTGCAGGCCCCGAGGGCTGGTCAGTCTGCTTCTTCTTCTTCTTCTTCTCCTTCCGCTGCTGTCGTGAGTCCGCGGCTGGGCGGGAACCGCGTGAGTGTGTACGACAATTTCGCGCCGGCGGACGGAAGCCGGTCAGCTCCTGTATCCGGTGTTGTGGAGTCGGGTCAAGTCAGAGACCCCAGGGGCAAAGTGGACTACAGCAGAGGTTCACTCGCTTCGCCTTCTGCAATCGGTTCTCAGAAAAACCGGAACGGTAAGAGTGTGAGTTTCGATTCGGCTCCCTCGGCCTCGGATAACAGACTTGGTCAAATCACGGAAACGAACGCGAGCCCCGAGAGTCCCTCCTCCTCCTCATCTTCTCCCTCCTCCTCGATCCGCGAGACTTCTCAATCATTTCGTAACCAAAACGTCAGTTTCGAACCGTCACCCACAAGGACGTTAGAAGACTCGAAATCAGGGGGAAAGAATACGAACGTGACAACCGGTTCTGAAATCAACCGGATAACCGAATCCAGCGATACCGCCGCCTCTTCGGGAGATAGCCCAAGAGGCGTGGTTCACAGCGCTAGTGTGGATTCTTATTTCACAGAAGGAGGAGAGGGGCGGGGAGGAGTAGCCCCCTCCGTCGTCCGCAGCCACACCGACAGCAACAACAGCAACAATAGCAACAACGCGTGTAGCAGCGCGCTGCAGCAGGAGTACGCCGAGTTTGATCAGATCCTGCAGCAGCTCTACGACAACATCGAGGACCTCAACCGCTGCATGGGGTCAGGGGACAAAGGTCAGTGGGAGAGGTCATAAGGACAGAACCGTTTTACTTTTCCTACTTTTTACACTTACACATCTGTTTGTGGGTGGTTGGCGGGCGCCTTCTTGGTGTGGTATGCTTCTTCTACATCAAACTTCTGTCGTCCTTTTCTATCCTTCACATTTCCTTTGTGTGTTGCTCTCGTGTAAGGCGTCAAGTGT
>NW_004798719.1:36296-37687 GCF_000002075.1 Aplysia californica | reverse complement strand
AGAGAGAGAGAGAGAGAGAGAGAGCGTGCTCACATACTCACGAGCACGTAGGAACATTTCGTGGATGATCCCTGTATTCAACACGGACAAGTCTAGAGCTGGAACAGAGAATGCGGCTACGGGGGTTCGAGCCTCTGAATGAATCTAATAGTGTTGGAAGGGGCGTGAAACCTATACCGTTTTACCATATTTGAAAAAGCTGGAACAAACGTGCCTCAGAATAAAGAATTAGGTTTGGAATCCTTGGCTGGAAATGGTCGCTTTTACGCACAAGTGGGCTATCCCGAAAAATGCTGTTTTGAGAAAATCGAAGGCAAAGTTTTTGACCCTTGTTCAGTTTCTTTAAAAGACAAGGAGAGTTTTCTCTATAAATAACCAAACAAATATAATACACACCAATGAAACCAAACTTCTCCTATAGGTAGGGTAATGCCCACTTTTGGTGTAGTTCAAGATGTCTGGAAAGCCCCGAAATCTGGGTTAGCCCGCTTGTCCTTAACAGCGACCAAATCATACGTCGGGGTCTCTGTCAATGAGTTGTTTTCATTATTTGGTGACTTGTCAATTCCTAGGTTTTTTTATTGGAAAAGGGTGGGGGGGGTGTTGTTTTTTAAACAAATGTAATTTTTTATCTCAGTCCAAATTAACCGCCCCCAGGGCATTGCTACTGACTGAAGTGTCTTTGTGGGTGGTTGAAGGGTGTCTGGTGTGGTTTGCTCCTTCTTTCCTATCTGACGTCTTTTTTCCTTATCTGTCCTTTTTGTGTGTTTGTTACTCCCTTGTCCCGCCTCTAACCTTCGGCACTTATGTGACCGTGCTGTGTTGCAAGTGCCGTAAAACTCTTTCGAAAAAAAAAAAAGAAACGACTTTAGGCCTTTCCCAAAAGGGGAATGTTAACATGTTCTTATGCTTAGTAGAATTGTAAATGGGCTGATTTATCAATGTCATGCTCATACTGTGCGGGAACAACATAGGGGGAACTGCTGCTTTTTCTTTCCTGATCCTCACTATCGTCATTTTTCTTCTACTTCTTTTGTATGTTTGTCACTCTCTTGTGATCCGCTATTTCCGGGGAGCCTTGATAGTCGAAGCAGACCTTGTGCTGTTGAGGCTAGAGAGGTGAGCAGAGTAAGCCTGATTCCCCGTTTGGACTTCTCTGTTGACATCCACCCCTTGGCGCTCATATGACCTTGTGCAGTTGCGAGAGCCGTAAAACCGTATTAAAATCTTCGCTCTTATATGACCGTATTGTGTTGCAAGTGCCGTGAAACTATTACTTAAACTAAAACTAAAATATGAATCAAACGGTGTATCTGCCAATTTCTCACCTGTTTCTCCTTGTTCCAGTCCTGACCGCGGGTGGCAGGAGGGTGTCACTGGTAGGTCCTACT
>NW_004798719.1:33548-35474 GCF_000002075.1 Aplysia californica | reverse complement strand
TTATTATTATATTATTATTATTATGGTGATGATGGTCTTTGAACTTGGAAGCGAAATGTCCCAGTTGTCTCAGTGCCTCTTAAAGATGCTGTTGCTTGCCCCGAGAAACCTGTACAGTTTTTTCCTCAAAAAATGAATGAATAAGAAAATACCTGTAATTCGTGTACCTCGTTTGACCTGAAGTGTGTCGATGGTAACGTAAAACATCTCCTCACTTCACCTAACTGGCGCTCATGTGACCTTATGTAGTTGCGAGCGCCATAAAACCTCTACTAAAACACACAAACTTAATCTAACCAATCCCCCCCCCTCTCCAGTCCCCAGACTTCAGCGACAAGAACGTATTTGGGATCCCCCTCAGTGTGATGGCCCAGAGGACCGGCCAGCCCCTGCCTCAGTGTGTGCTCTACGCCATGAGGTATCTCCGCAGGACCGCTCAGAGGTCTGTGGGCATCTTCCGGAAGTCGGGAGTCAAGTCGAAGATACAGCAACTGAGGGATCATTTAGAGTCACATCCAGGTTTGTGCTGGTGGTTGGGGACAGGCGTATAAAAATATTGAGATGACCAGTGAGCACATAAATTTGATCTTCGAGTTGGGCGTGATGTTTCTGATCTTCCAAATAAGCTTCAGTTTTGACAGCGCAGCTGTTGTTTGAGCGATTCTTCTCTTCATCTGAGATGACTAATGACTATACTTTTGCTAAGGTCGTTTGTTATTTGTGAAGACAAACAGTAATGATGGTTTGCAGGCGATCTGTCTAGTGTGGTTTGCTCCTTCTTTCCTACCAAACATCTATCGTCATTATCCTCCCTTCTTTTTCTGTGTGTGACTCTATCATAACGCCTCGGCACAGCTTCCAGAGATGTTCCTTTGTTGTTTCTGCCTCTCTGTCGTGCCTTTCTTTACATTCAATGACCAATATTGTGTCCGTGTGCCTCGTTTTGGGTTTGGTTGTTTTTTTCAAACCAATCCACATTTTTTTACGTGGTAGGTTTGAGGGCGCTACTGGTATGCCTGACTTCTTTTCGTGACCAATGTCGTGTTGTGTGTTGTTGTTGTTGTGGCTGTTGGTTTTTTATCTTCAAATCTCATACAAATCCCAAGTGTTTGACTTGTGTTACCTCACAGCGATGTCGCCGAAAAAAAAATCTGTTACCGTTCTTGTTTCTGACCTTCTGCGTGCATTTGTTTACACCACACTGCTCTGGGGTGGTTTGCTTCTTTTTTCTTATGAAACATCCATCGTCCTGATCTCTCCTACTTCTTTTTTATGTTCGTTAATCTGTTGTAACACCTCTAGTCTTCGGCACTTATATGACCTTGTTGTGTTGCAAGTGCCGTGAAACTCTTACTTTGAAACAAGAACTAAATGTTCTAGTGCGTGTTTGTGAAAACTGTTAAGTGAGGGATTGATGGACCATGTTCTCTTGTTTTGTCAGCCCAGGGAGTCGAAAGAATTTTTGTGGGTGGTTGGCGGGTGCTCTGGTGTGGTTTGCTCCTTTTCTTTCAAACATCTATCGTCCTTATCTCTCCTCCTTTTTTTGTGTTTGTTACTCTCTTGTAACCCCTCTAATCTTCGGCACTTATATGACCTTATTGTATTGCTAGTGTCGCTTCTACTGAAACTAAAGCACCCCATGGCCAATTATGATCACAAATATTTGACGTGTGTTGCCTTACAGCGAGGGTCGCCGCAAAAAGATCCGCTGGCACAGCTTCCAGAGATGTCACCGGCCCGACGTGACCAGCCGAGCCATGCAGATCAACAGCTTGACCATTGGTCAGCTGGTCCGTCTGCAGAAACTGTCTCTGCTGAAACTGACCAGCATCATGGAGAAGTGTCTGCCCGTGAACAAGTCGGGATGGAACTGGATGATGCCGCGCTTCATGAAGAGACATAAGGTATAAGGCTGCTTTTTTATTA
>NW_004798719.1:28992-31013 GCF_000002075.1 Aplysia californica | reverse complement strand
TCCTTATCTCTCCTCCTTCTTTCCTATCAAACATCTATTGTCCTTATCTCTCCTCCTTCTTTCCTATCAAACATCTATCGTCCTTATCTCTCCTCCTTCTTTCCTATCAAACATCTATCGTCCTTATCTCTCCTCCTTCTTTCCTATCAAACATCTGTCGTCCTTATATATCTCTCCTCCTTCTGTTTTGTGTTTGTTACTCTCTTGTAACACCTCTAATCTTCGGCACTTTTATGACCTATTTGCGTTGGAAGTGCCGTAAAACCTTCAATACAACCTCTCCCTTACCTTCTCCCAACAGACACCACGGACTTTGAAGGCATCAACGCCTACAACGTGGCCGACATGCTCAAGACCTACTTCCGAGACCTCCCGGAATGTCTGCTCACCAGCAAACTGTCTGAGACATTCCGCTCTATCTACACGCGTGAGTGCCTCCAAATGAAGGAAATGGAAGAAATAAACGAATAAGTAAAATAATGGATAAATTAATAAATGAATTAATAAGTAAAAGAATAAATAAATTAATAAATAAGAGAATAAAAGGAATTAATTTTAGAATTACACTTTTTGTGGGGGGTTGTAAGTGTTTTACGGCGCTCACAACTGCATAAGGTCAGATGAGCGCGTTGGCCACATTAAACATTTTCAGCTGGTAGGAAATTTTGATTTTTGCCCAATGGCAGCTGAAGCCTACTCTTATCGATTTTGGACCACCAAGGGATCTTTCACATGCGCAACTTGCACATGGGACCTCCCTGATTTTTCGCGTTGTCCGAGAAGGCTAGGTGTAGATTTTTCATACCAGAAGATCAGGGGTGTGGCTGAAAGACAGCAGTAAGGAGGAGCCAAGAAGTAGCAGTAGAAAGGCTGCAGAAAGAGTCAGGAGCCCAGAGGAGGGAGCACAGGAGGTGAGGGGGTGGGGCCAGAAAGTGGAGACAAAAGCAGACGACAGAACATTGAAGAAAACTTTCCCATCCTTATCCGGATTGGATCCCGGGACCCATTGCATGAGAGGCGAACACCTTAACCTCTAGGCCACGAGAGCCCCCAAGTTACACTTTCGTGATACCTGTGAGGAAATCTGGGTCACAAAGGCAAACAAAGAAACTTACGTTCATTTCTATTTTTATCAACTCTACCATTAGCCATTTTGAAAAGTAAATTGTGACGAAATCTTACACTGATCGAGCGATTTTTAAACGAACAAATATGCATACAAAGGTGGGTGGTTGGTGGGTGCTCTGGTGTGGTGTGCTTCTTCTTTCCTATCAAACATCTATCGTCCTTATCTCCCCTTCTTCTTTTTTATGTTTGTTACTCTCTTGTGACACCTCTAATCTTCTAGCACTCATATGACCTTATGCAGTTGCAAGCGCCGTAAAACCTGTACTACAACTAAAATACCGACAAAGAACCTTTAAAGTCATTAAATCTCCCGTCAGCAACACTCCGTTGTCCAAATGTTAACTACCTACTTCCTGTTTTGTCGTTTCGCCTCAGACGTACCCTTGGACAAGCGGTTTGAGGCGATCCAGGCGGCCATCTTGTTGCTTCCGGACGAGAACAGAGAGGTCCTCCAGTCCCTCCTGCTGTTTCTCTGGGACATCGCTACACACGAGTCGGAGCATCAGGTGAGTGCCGGGGTCAGCCGTGTCATCAAATATCTATATCTATATATATATATATTATAATAATAATAATGATAATAATAATAATATATACAGTGGAGTAACTCTTACACAGAATACGCTAAATCCAAAAACAGTCCAACTTGTCTGAGGCGGCCACCCTTTGTTGAGGAGACAAGTGGTTGTCTAGGCTGGTGGATGAGGTGGAGGTCTTAACCAATGTCATTATTTATAACGTTAGACAGGTGTATGTCTTAAACAATGTCATTATTTATAACGTTAGACAGGTGTATGTCTTAACCAATGTCATTATTTATAACGTTAGACAGGTGTATGTCTTAAACAATGTCATTATTTATAACGTTAGACAGGTGTATGTCTTAAACAATG
>NW_004798719.1:9143-28253 GCF_000002075.1 Aplysia californica | reverse complement strand
TATCTATATCTCTATTTCTCCCTGTGCCCAGATGAACGCCAGCAACCTGGCCGTCTGCTTCACACCCACCGTGTTCATGCTGGGCTCTCGCCAGGCGGCCACTCACAGCCCCAAGCGGAACCGCAAGAACTCGCCTGGCATGCCAGACCCTCGGGAGATCTTGGAGCAGAAGGCGGCGCATGAGTGTCTCACCATGATGATCCAGGACAGCAAGAAACTCTTCACTGTGAGTACCAACTACATCGATAGCCTTCACTGTGAGTACTCCGATAGCCTTCACTGTGAGTACAAACTACACCGATAGCCTTCACTGTGAGTATCAACTACACCGATAGCCTTCACTGTGAGTACAAACTACACCGATAGCCTTCACTGTGAGTACACACAAACTAAATCGATGGCATCGTCAGCGATCATAGTTTTCCGCAGGTCCTCGATTTTCCGCAGTTGCAAGAACTTCCCAAAATCGGCTCCGCTGTCATAACCTGAAGTCAGGCCCAGGCAGGACTTGAGTAGCCTGAGATCGGCCCAAAACCGCTCTGCGATCCACGGATCTGACTTAACTCGGCCTATCATAGACCGGATGTGAGTGAGACGGCTCGACAAAAAAGAAAATCATGAACAGTATAGAAAACATACACCCTCCTTTGATTGGAGGAGAACCGGAACTACCTTTCGCCTCTTCTTGCAATCTTCCGTCTTTGGTTTGCGAGTGAGGAACGCCTTTTGAAGATAGTTCTTTATTCACAAGGTCATACGAAAGATATTTGGGTTTATTTGGCATCTTTTTAACTGATGGGGAAAGGAGGGGGGGGGGGGTGCACAATATTTATGGAAGTCTATCGGGTCGACCGCAGGGGTTAGCGAAAAATTTCACTGTGATTCCTGCTTAGTGGTTAGGCTGTCAGACTCGCAACCATAAGGTCATGGGTTCGAATCCCGTCAGGAGTCTGACGTTGTGTCCTTGGGAAAGGCACTTTACATGAATTTTCCTCACTTCGCCCATGTGGGAATGGGTACCCAGCTATAGACAGTGAAAGATCTTGTCAGTTTGTTAGTGTTTGAATACTTAATCATCTGCTGGCACTGTATGCTTCCCAGGAAGCTGAGAATGTTTCTGAGTGTTCTATTGAGTGCTGGGGTATTAATATAGTGTAAAGCGCAGAGAGCATGCTGTTGAGCGGGGATATGCGCTATACAAAGGCTATTTATTTATTATTACTACAGCCTGTGACGCTCTTTATTATTTTTTTAACCCTTCATTGCTAAGATGTTTCTGTCTAAGTTTGTTCAGACGAAATAAAATATTTATTCAAGTGGGATTGAAACAAATCCATAACAAGTTTCACCTTATAGAAGAATAAGTGGGTTTTAGCCCTCTCCGCACCTCTAACATATAGCCGTGGTGTCCGCCACAATTGCGTGGTTTCAAAATATGGAAAGCAAGCACATAAAGGTCATAAACCTATAAAGGTTAGGAAAATAGAATGTGAAAAGAAAATAGAGCTCATTTGTGATGTTCCATAATTGAAATTTTGCTGGTATAAAAATGGTGACAATTACCCCTCCCCCTTGTTTTCTGCGTATGTTACCCTCTCGTGACACCTCTAATCTTTGGCGCTTACATGAACTGTTAAAATGTGTGTAGCAAGGGCTGTAAAACTCTTCGTGAAGCTTAAAAAAACCCAACTTATTACAGCCTCCATGATGTAAGAACTCTTTTTGTCACTATCACCTTTAATAAATGTATTTGAATAAATTGTTGCTCCCTGAATGGGTCCGTTAATTTAGATCTACTTTATATTTTACTGAGGAGCACTTAACGCCTCCTGGGAGTGGGCGCTAAAGAAGTTACCTTGATGATGATGATGATGATGATGATGATGTTGATGATCATGATTATTATTAATGAATGTCATCTTTAATAATATTATTGTTATTATTATGATTATTATATCCTGGTCTGCACTGCGCTTTCTACCAGGTCCCTTTCAACCTGTTCCGCCAACTACAAGTCCACTCACTGGCACACATGGAGCCCGCACCGCTGCAAGACTTGTGTGGGGACGACCCCGCCTCGGAAGTGAGAGCTTTTGGCCAGGAGAGGATTCAGATGGTGCTCAAGGTCAGCACTGGTCAAGCATCAGTCAAGCTGCAGAGAGAGAAATTAGGGAAACAAAGAAATCTTTTTGTTATGCACAAAGTTTGCGTGTTGTAAATACCTAGAATATACATGATACTGTATAAAACCAATTTTGTAATATGTAGTTTGTATACTGTATAAAACCAATTTTGTAATATGTAGTTTGTATACTGTATAAAACCAATTTTGTAATATGTAGTTTGTTAATACCTAGAATATACATACACTATAAGACAAATTTCAGGACCTGAAAATCTGTTTGCTATTGCTTGCCCTTTATGCATGCAAAGCTAATTGGGCATATTGTTTTTAAATTAGTGTTTAAATAGCGAACATGCGTTGCTAAAGCTGAACTTTATCATTCTCAGGAGGCCCACGACAAGAACAAGGGCTGGATGCAGTGCTCTCCCATTGCTGATATTGAAGTGAGTCATCGCAAACCTCTGGATGACTGCCCCCTCAAGGAATGGAAGCTGGTGGTCGACATTGAAGCCCCTCCCATTGAGGTTTTGAGGAGGATCATGCACGAAAGGTACACACTAGCGGCCTACTCTTCTTTCATCCCACTTTTATTGTAAACTTGCAGTCTCTCTATCTGCAGTATCGGTTGCATTAGCTCAAGAAATAATTTGTCAAAATTCAAATTCTACATGTTGAACCCCCCCCCCCCCCCCCCCAAAGAGGAGATGCACAATGTGGGTACTGCTATTAAAAGAATGGAGCACTTTCTCTCTCTCTCTCTCTCTCTCTCTCTCTCTCTCTCTCTCTCTCTCTCTCCCTCTCTCCCTCTCTCCCTCTCTCCCTCTCTCTCTCTCTCTCTCTCTCTCTCTCCCTCTCTCTCTCTCTCTCTCTCTCTCTCTCTCCCCCTCTCTCTCTCCCTCTCTCCCTCTCTCTCTCTCTCTCTCTCGAAAAAAAACACATTTTTTTTAAATGTTGCTTTCTTGGCTTAATTAGCCAACAATGGGTTCTTCCTTTTCACTGTTCAGAACACTTTGAATCACCTGTTTCTAACAAATCAAATAACTACTCTTGCAAATTATTAGGAAAAAAAATGCGTCCAGTATTAAAATTATTTGCTCTAATTGATGATTCTGTTCATTATTGTGTTCATATTTCGTTCGTTATTGTGTTCGTTATTGTGTCTTGTTTGTGTGTCCAGGCATGCGTGGGACGAGGACTTGTTGAGCTGGTCAGTGGTGGAAAGAATGGACCCTCACTCGGACATCTTCCAGTACGTCCTCAACAGCATGGCACCACACCCCTCGCGGCACTACTGTGTGCTCAGGTGAGACTGGACCAAACTTCTTTACTTTGATTTTGTCCTTGATTGTTTTGTTTTTTTGTTTGTTTGAGTTTTAAAAATACAAAACAGTGTGGCACTAAAAAAAAAAAAGTCCTTCTTTACAATTAACACAACTGTTACATTTCCTTTCCTATCATTTATGTTGTTATATTATTGTATTATAATATGTGTCACGACGCGGTCAGATCAGGCACTTGTCTATCTTTGGGCATATCGAGTTATTGGTACTTGTATCATCTAATAGGCTGTCCATTTGCCTTGCTTTTGATGACAATGATATCCATTTATCTTGGATGCAAGTCAAGATATTGGCTTTTGAAGGAGGTAGGGGTTGTTGGTTTCAGAGGTAAAGATAGCGAGAAAATAACTGCCAAAGTTGAGTTATTTCCTTAGCTTAAGAGTCTGCGGAAATGGAAAATTTACACATTTTCTACCTTTAATACCTTAAATCAATGTTTTCAGTAAAAATTCGCACAGAAATGTGTTCTTTCATTGGCTGGAAAGGTGTTGAGCCAAAAAACAAAAATTGGATAAGAATTTCCAAACCTTCAGCAAAAAAGTAGTTCCTTGATTTTGATTATTTTGACGAACGCCTGATTTCACCCCGCTGCCTCTCATATTGGCATTGCCACCTCTTGTATAGTCTCACAATACTGAGAGGGTTGATAAACCCATATTAACTTTTAATATCATTGTTACTACTATTATAATGAATACTATTATCGTCATCATTATCACCTTGACTTGTTTGTCTTTATTTAAAACAACCCTTAACCCTATCTGCACTCCCTGGGGTCATTTTTTTAGAGTACTTCTAGTACGAAGATCCCTTTGAAACTTTCAGTATTTCTCCAAAAATCATTTTGACAGACTGCTACACCAAGCGTACGGATCGAATTAACGAGTAAATTTCCTCTTTGGAAAGTGATGGCACAGAGTTCCCCCCGTCGTATGGATACGATAGTAAAACACAATGTATGGATAGGGTTAAGTAGTATGAAAGCTTGACATTGTGATTACGTTCTGGCCCGATACACCAGCGTCTCTAGTGTAGTGCTTAGACACCTTGTTATCTCACACAGAAGACCCAAGTTCATTTCCTGAGTGAGGAAAAGTTTTTATTGAGTATCTCAGTCTGTCTGCTGGGATGTTGTATCCCTCTCAGCCCGGGTCTGTCTGCTGGGATGTTGTATCCCTCTCAGCCCGGGTCTGTCTGCAGGGATGTTGTATCCCTCTCAGCCCGGGTCTGTCTGCTGGGATGTTGTATCCCTCTCGGCCCCAGTTAGCCCGAACAAGCAGGGTTGGAGTCTCGCCTCCTGAACAATCTAGACTGTGTCAATGAGGGACACAAAAACATCAATGTATAACACACGGATAGCTCAAATTCGTTGGGACGGGTCTCAGTAGTTGGAGGGATCTGTATTTCGAGTAATGTCTTTCGAAGATAAAGCGGAAAAAAACCACAACAGGACCACAGGAAAAGTTTGACGAATGCGTGATTTCGATTCTTCTGTGTTCGACCTATCCATGATATACTATATTTAACTCCTTATCTCCGTGGGAGGTAAACCCACTATGGCGGGTCCCTTTTTTGGTACCAAAGCTTAAAATGACAAAAACGCCACTAAATGGGTCATAAGATCAAAACTAGTCAACCCATTTTGATGGTTTTTCATCTAATGAATGAACTCCCTATAAAAAACACCTGTTTCCGCCAATTGTCAAAAAGTAATTTGATGTAGAAAAAGTCATCGTAAAGGAATGCGACCGAGCCTCTGTCAGTGACTCACCGGCAGAGTGGTTCCAATCGTCAGCTGCTGGGAATGGCTGGCCGGAGATAAAGAGTTAAAAAGAAATTTAAAAAAAAAATGTTTCTTTCCCCTTCCCCAGATACTGGCGTAGTGACCTGACCAAGGGGGCGTGTGCTCTGATCACAATGTCCGTGGAGCACGCCGACGCCATGGAGGTACAGGGGGTGCGGGCGGTCGACCTGGGCTCCTACTTCCTCATGGAACCCTGCGGGTCGGGCCGGTCACGGTTGACCTACATCACGCGGGTGGACTCCAGGTGAGCTGGCGGGTGGAGTGGAGTCGGAATGTATCCCCACAATGTTTACACACAAATACATTGGCTCTCGTGGCCTAGAGGTTTAGGTGTTGGCTTCTCATTCAAAGGTCCGGGGTTCGAATCCGGGTAGCGAACAAAAAATTTTCTTCTCTAAAAATTGTTTTCTTTCACCTCCTTTCCTTCTGCTCTCTGGCAATGTTCTGTCGTCTGCTTTCGTCTCCTCTTTCTGCTCCCTCCCTCTCACCTCCTTTTTCCCCCTCCTCTGGGCTCCTGATTCTTCCTGCAGCCTTTCTACTGCAACTCCTAGGCTCCTTCTTACTGCTGTCTTTCAGTCACACCCCTGATCTTCTGGTAGGAAAGATCTACACCTAGCCTTCTCGGACAAGGGAGGAAAATCTCGAAGGGCCCGTGTCCTTGCTGTGCACATTAAAGATCCCTTGGTGGTCTTAAATCGATAAGAGTAGGCTTCGGCCGCCACCCGGGCAAATTTCAAAATTTCCTATCAACTGAAAAAGTTTAATGTGTCCTGTGCGCTCATATGACCTTATGCAGTTGCGAGCGCCATAAAACACTTACCCCTCGAAAAAAAAACACTTTTAAAAAAACCCACACATAGATGCACACTCTCAATATGATCTTGTGTAGTTGAGAGCGCCGTAAAACTCTTACCAAACTAAACTATATACGCATAGACAAAAGAACAGACAAACAGCAGGTCAGCTGGTGGGTGGAGTGTAGTACAACTTACCCATCATTGACTGCGATTTCTGCTCTAGCGGGTACCTGTGGGTGGTTGGTAGGTGTGTTGGTATGGTTTGCCCCTTCTCTACTATCAAACATCTGTTATCCTTATCTCTCCTTCTTCTCTACTATCAAACATCTGTTATCCTTATCTCTCCTCCTCTTTCCCCATAGTACGGCACTCTCCAGCTCTGATATTCACCACTTGCGTGGCCTACTTACATTGCGAGTTCTGTAAAACTCTTTCTAAAACTAAAAACTAAACTCAGGCAGCACAGTAGTTGTCTCAGAAACATGGTTTCTTTCTGTAATATTCTAGTTAGACACAACCTCTTCTAGATGTTAAAACAGTTTTCCTTGGAGACCAAATCATTTGGTACTTATTTATGATAGTTCTCCTGCTAAATAAAAATTGCACATGTTGCAATTTCCCAGCTGAAGTAACAGTACAGAGCTGAAAGGAACAGTTTATCCTCAGCTATTGAATTGTCTAGCAAAATACAGTATAACACGGATAGATCGATGTCATTGGGACCAGCCTCAGTAGTTCGAGGGATCCATAGTTCGAGGGAAATCTGACGAAGATAAAGAAGAAAAAAACAAAAAATGAGACCGCAGGCGCAAGTTGATGAATGCGTGATTTTGAGTCTTCTGTTTTTTACCGTTCCTGTAGAGCCAAGAAAAACTTTACCACTGGGACAATAAAGTATCATATCTTATCTTATCTTATCTTATCTTATATTTGTGTGACCTTTTCTTTCACAGGGGAAGAACACCAGAGTGGTACAGCAAGATCTTTGGCCACATCTCTGCCAACTTCCTGGATAGACTTCGCGAGTCCTTCAAACAGGAAGCTACTAGCGGGCCCGAGACTAAAGTCTAAAGACCTCGTCATCAGTAGCCACTGGTCGCTAAAGGAACTCTCCCAGCCTGGGCCTGAAGGCCGGTGTCAAAACCACATATTATGAGGCTCCTGTTTGAACCACATCAACTACAAACAAGTTTATTTCCTGTGGTGTCTGCCACCCTGCCCAGTGAGTGTTGGATGGGCCCTAACAGTGATGGTGGTGGAGAGTGAGGAACCTTCTGAGTGAGAAGCCTATTCAGAGAGAGAGAGACGAGGACAGAGTAGAGTACATCATTCCGCGATCTCCGCGCGGACACCGTGATACTAGGCCGGAGCCAGCTCGAGAATATTCACCACCAGTGTATATTCGCAGCTGGAGTATATTCACCATGATACATTTGTACTCGCAGCTGGAGGATATTCACAAGAATGTTTGAGTAGCCCCATGGCTGTGGTGTGGGAAGAAGGCTCTCCAAGCACTGGTGCTCTGAGCATGTGACTTGTTGTTGTGTTGTAGAGAAAGACAGATCTTCTCTCCTTCCACGTGCAGAACAACAACCCGACCCTGTGGCCCGCTGACCAGTCGAGACCCGCTGACCAGTCAAGACCATCACTCTTTTCTAAAACAAAGTGCCATTACCACAACAACTTCTGCAATGTTCATGTTGGTTTTTGTTTTGTTTCTGAAATCATATGTAGCTTCTCAGTGTGAGACCTGGCCGTACGTCACTTTTCCAAAAATGGCATATGACGGAGTCGCACATAAGCTGGCGAAATGCTAAATGCTAAGCTTTCATCACTCAACAACTCCCCCCCAATGTAACAATGTTTATAATAATTGTAGAGAACGCGCTTAACAATGACAGTGGAACTCCCAACTGTTTGCTTACCATGTATGCAGACGTAATGTAGGCCGCGTCTGTAGCCCTGTATCACTGCCAGATGAACATGTTATTTATCCTAACAACAGCAAAACCAAGCGTTAATGGCAATGTACGTAGAATTTGATTTGTTCTTGGCAGTGGCAGAAAATATTGAATTCTGAGCTGATAATAGCAAAGGATCTAGAAGTCAGTTTCTTTGCAACTAGATCTATCTGAAGACGAGCACAGTTATCGTGGCTAAAGGGTGAGTCTTGAAGCCAAACCAGAACATTATACATGTTCCTCGGTATACTTTTCACCCATTTCTAAAACTGAAGCTACACTATTGGTGGGCAACGTGTACCTACTTCGACCACAGTCAGAGATTTTTGCGGCTAAGAGTCATGTTATAGTCTTTATCAGATGCCATATTAGCATAATGAACGAATGATTGACCCTCGCTTACTCTGTCAGTGGGCTATTTATTCCATAATGATATTTTACCTTGTATACTTGTTGTTTTTCTTGAATCGTTCATAAATCTTCAAGTAGCTTTCTTGTCAGACTTTTGTGTCTAGCTGTATGTCTAGAAGTGACAGCACACATGTGTGTGTGTACTCACAAGTAATATTGTTCTTGTATATTTTTAAAGTTACAATAAGACTCTGTATAATGTATTATATTGCTTAAAACGTACTATCGGCCGTTAAGTTCACTTTCTGAAGCCCCAAGTTCCATTAAGTAGTTTCACTCTTTTTGGCCAACCCGTACCTCCGCTAAGATGTTTAAAATCTTGGGTCTCTGGGTGGTTGACGGGTGCTCTGGTGTGGCTTGCTTCTTCTTTCCTATCAAATATCTATCATCTTTATCTCTCCTCCTTTTTTATGTTTGTTACTCTCTTGTAACACCTCTAATCTTCGGCACTAATATGACCTTATTGTGTTGCAAGTGCCGTACAACTCTTACTAAAACTAAACTAAAATTTTGTAGCTGAACAGAGAACATTTATATCGACGTTTAACTGTCTTTGTATATATTATTAAATTTAAAAAATCGCGTAGGTATTTTAATGCCACTGTCAACACAATTTGGGAGGCAGCGTGGTGAAAACAGGAGCTCGTCAAAATAATCAAAGTGAAGAAACTGGCATTTTCCCGTAGATTTGTGAGTTTGCATTGCATTATTGTTTTTTCACTCAACACCTTCCATGCCCATTAAAATGCACCTTTCTCTGGGGATTTTATTGAAAAACGTGAAAGGCACAAAAAATTTAAATTTTCAGTTTCCATGCACTCTCAAACTAAGGAAATAACTAATCTTTGAAGGCAATTTTCTCACAAATTTGACCCCTGCACCCATGTGACCCGAGTGTTCGTTTACTTTCCCTCCCGTTCCACATTTAGCAACGATGTGTCCATTTCCTACTACATATTGGTGCGTTGAACACGAATATCAACTTCATTTCCATTGCAAATTAATACTTTGAAAAATATTTAATGTTTTTTTATGGAACTTAATTACACCAAGCCTAATTGCATTATAATTGCAGCGCTTTGGACCAATCAGGGAGTTTCAGGGGGGGCATTTCCCCCTGTTTTCAGTTATAATTTGGGGTTTTGCTGTTAGGTTTGAAATTTTCTTGAAAATAATCGATTTGATATATGTGTGTGATCTGCAGCAAATAATACTGCTGTTTGACCCTCAAAGCAGTGCATCTGTGTGCTGGAGTGGAAGTAAAAATGTACCCAGACACCCTTCAAGGTATGTCAATGAAGATGTGAAGTATCTATACCAGAATTACAGTTAATTTGGAGTTCTGATCGCCATTTCGTAGCAAAACAAGGACTCCTATCCCTCTTTTGTACTTGCGTTAGTGAAATGTTCAACTCTTGTCATCATCACTGATGAGGAGATTTCAATACTGTCTGTCCACTAGAGCACCAACGCGTGTAAATATGAAAATCATGGGCAGCCTGTTTGATCGACATCTCCCTTCCCACTCCCCTGTCCAACTTGTACCATAAGTCTGTGCAATGTCTTTGATTTACTGAGGAGGATGTCCATTACGGACTCCACAAGAATCTTTATTCTGCCTACAAACCCTTTGTACATGTACCATATAAGTCTGTATTGTTTGTGTACGTTACAAGTCACACGAACACTTTTCTTTATTGAGGCTGGAGTCGTTTGGCTTGTGATTTAGACAAACGTTACCATATTTGTTACATGATTATTATAGTTGTTACATGTATTCACAAAGTTGAAATGTGTTTGTTTTTTTCTTGGTGTTCTTGTTTCAGCTGACGTCATAATTGTTGTAAGATTTCATGATATTTTCCAACAACATTATCGTATGTTGTGCTTGTGACAAACCAGTGCTTTACCTTGGGGTAGGGAGTAATTTGTTTTGTTTTGTTTTGTTTTTTGTTTTCACTGGCCTTAAAGATTTCATGCATACTGTATAATTATTTGTTGTTTATTTTTGGTATGTATTTCTTGTTTCCGTTTCATTTTTGCTTTGACGATTCTCACTGCCGCAAGAGGGGAACTAACCACATTTACCTCACGGAAGACTTGTGTTGAACTGAGACTCACACACTGGCTACTCTCATCTTGCGCACACTTCATAGGGCAGGGCGAGTGAGAGGAGGCTGGAAGCGAGGAGAACACGTTTGAGTTGAGCAGAACAAGAGGAGGAAAGGAAGAAAGCTTGACTGAGGGTTAGATATTGAAAGAGAATGTTTGTGTTGTGTCTGTGTGTGGGAGGTGGCGGAGAGATAGAGAGAAAGAAAGTGGGGTGGAGAGACACAGAGAGAGAGAGAGCGAGGGAGAGAGAGAGAGAAAGAAAGAGTGAGGGAGACAGAGTGTGTGTGTGTGTGTGTGTGTGTGTGTGTGTGTGTGTGTGTGTGTGTGTGTCTGGGTCAAATTTATGTTTTTATCATCTCTGAATTGATTTCTACTATCTTTTCATCTGTGTTATCATTACCTTCTATGCATCTGGCATCCGAGATTCCCAGCACTAAGACTTACTCTATTTCAATATATACGGTAAAAGCTAATTATAGCTCCATTATATTATGAGAGAGACAATTTTGTTACTGGTTCATCGAAATTCTGTTTGTCTTGACAGACTGATCGCCGAGAAACAAAGTGATCACGTTTTTTATTCTAGAGGTGGACACAGTTTTAAGAACTGAGTTGAAATCCAACTTTGAACTTGTGTTGTGTGTCTCAATGTACAAGAGACGAGCTCCCCACCGGCCCCCTTCCGTGAAGCATAATATTAGTAGTGTCACTTGTATAGTCAGATGACCTGTTTGTGGGGAGGAGGGGGGTTGGTGGGGGGACCCTCTCTGAATTTCATGTTCACAGGAAGAACGTAGTCAAGTCCTGTAGGAAAGTCATAAGATTTAGCAAATATGGCTTACATATTCACTCCTCATAGCGTCATAATAAAATTAACAATGTTATTCTCTTCTCTATTTATCATTTATCTTGTGTATTGCAAAGTGCAGGGAAATAAAACTGTCCTTGTCAGATTATTTTCTCGGTTTTTGTTATTTTCTTGGAATGCGAATACATGTGAAATAGTTAGACTCTTAGCCATACATACATAATGAGACCAGTTCACATGTACGGGGAAACGATTTTATTGAGGAGCATTGTCTTTTTGCTGTCTTCTGTGGGCAAGTTGAAGAACCGAACCATTATGCCGGACACTCATGAACCTCGGTGTATTAGTTCAAATCCAAAGTGGTTCTTTTGCTCTACCTTGCCCTGGAGCCTCAATAACATCAGGATGTTATGCAGATATGTAGAGTTCGAACCCTGTGAGGGACCTTTCTCAACTTGAGACGTTTTGTTCATACAGAGACGACACAAACACCTACCCCACCCCCCTCCCATAAGATGACCCTTACTGCTGAGAATTGTAGTCTTTTTGTTTAAGAATTTTTTAATGCTTTTTTGTTTGTACTACTTTGGTGTTTTTGTGTGTGTGCGGGGGTTTTTATGTGTGTACAACAGAAAAAATAAACAGAATTTAAAGCTGTGACATTCAGGCTTTAAATGGCACAAATACAATAAAGGGAGGAAACTTATGGACATACATTGCCACGTGGTGCCAGCGAAGTCTCCAAACAAAAGAAATGTAAATCATTGCTTGTGGAGAATATGTTACTGATGTTTGATGCCCTCTCAGCATAGTTTCGATCATTTGGAATATCAGCTGCGTCGGTCCTGCTGAAATAAGGACACACCGTGTGCGGGACTTCTTCAACCCCCAGGGGATAGAGCTGCTCATTCAAGACAAGATTCTCACCAACAGTACACCATAGACAGGCAGGCTACCGGCGAACTGGAATCAATATATTATAGATATAGTTGAAATGAATTTAAATTATTTTAATCTTTTATCGGGGGGGGGGGGTTATGTAGCGTGGGTGTCTCAAGACCATATTTCATGGTGTCCAGCAAAGTCGATTTTTTGTCGGATTACTGTGGGTCGGTCGGGAAAGTCGATTTTTGTCGGAAGAGAATAGGCTTCCCGAGGTCGGAATAAGCCTGTGCGTTGACAAAAACATAGCTCTTAGCATACTGTGTCCGTATACGGAGCAATAGCACCGGTATTTAATTCTTTCTTAAACGACGATACTGGTGTTCGATACTCAGTACTTTCATCAGTGCCTCAGCCGTTTACGAATACGGAGTATCTGCGGCATGGTATCGACGTTTAAGGTATTGTTTACACACACGGTACACAGTTGTCACTCTTCAGTCTTCAGAGAGTAGAATCTAGATCTATATATATCTAGATCTAGAGTACAGAGTCGTGCAAGCAGGCGTGAAGAATGTGACTTTTTGTGAGCATTGTCTTGGCCTTGGCCTTGATAGATCAGATTTAATCTAGATCTGGATCTAGATTCTAGATCTATTCTAGATTCTAGTTCTGTCTGGACTTTGATCGACAGTTCAGGATCACAATGGCGAGAAGTAAGTGTGCTTGTTTGTGATTTGACAGTGTTGTGTTATAAAATAAAATAAAAGTCTTCTGAAAGTCGAGGAGGACTTCCGTAACGAGGGACCACTCTGAGTCTGAACTCTATGAATTATATTGAATATCAATGGCCATCAAAATCAGTACGGAAGGTCTGAACTTTAGACTAAAGTCAGTTACAAGACTTACATTTAGTCAGATATTCTTAATCAATGTTAATCCCAATGCAAGGTTTTGAATATCCAGTCGGGGAACCAGGCGCGGCCGGAATTTAGTAACGCAAGAAAGTAAACAGTTGCCCCTTGGCCTTGATCTAGATCTAGATCTAGATCTAGATTAGCCTTGGCCACATACATGCGACTAAACGTGCGACGCAAACTATAAACTAGTTTTTGGTAACGGCCATCTTGCGTGACATCAGACCGGGATACACCTCCGGTCTCGTGACTTTATGATCTGAACACATACATTGATCAACTCAACTGCATGGCACCAAAGATTGTGTCTACCATCCATGGCACGATGTTGGTCTTGGTGCGATGTTTTTCCATGAGACCTACGGGTAATGTGACGGTGCTTTTTCTGTAGTTCCCACCCCCCTTATTTGAGCCTGACCTACATCTAGATCTAGATCTATATGTTTGATGCGCGGCGAGCTAAGATATCAAACTTAACAACTGCAAAACATCAAATTATGGTAAAATTCAGGGGGGCATGCCCCTCTGAAACCCCCCACCATATTTATTAGGTCAGGGGCATGTAACCCCCCTGCCCCTACTCTTGAGGCCAAAACCCGCGAATAACAATTTCAGGGTGGGAACTACCGAAAAAGCGCCAATGTGACATGATGCAGTGCTCCGATGATGCTGCTGCTTTTATTTTCTCTTCTGCACATTGTTTATTTGGCCCAGGGAGGAGGGGTAATCTCCGGTCGTCTTTTCGGCAATTTTAGCACGCTTTATTCAATATTGTCTTTGCATTTATTGTGTTTCAATTTCAAGCATCAGTATTTTTACGGTTCTGAGCATCAACGATCAAAGCCATCTTCCATCTCCAGACCATGGCTGACATGCTGCCGTTTGCTGCAAGTGTAAAATTTTACCGTCCAAAATTAAAATACATCGATAGAGAATACGTTAAGCCATTAGCCACTGACCCAACATGTCTTTCCATGCGGTACCTCCAAAGATTCTCTACTGTAACACTTACAAGATCTTTGACCTCCATGGCCTTATAAAAATCGAAGTGGCTAGCCGTACTTTATAAAAGTACTGCCAGTCTAGCCGTACTTAGATCTAGGTTTAGCCCTATCGACTCAAACCTGTTAAGTACACATTAGAGATAGATCTAGATTCAGGTTCAATTACATGCAAGCCAGTAAGGCACCTTTTGGTGTTTTTTAAAAATACAATTTGTACTTTAGGCATTGCAAACTAAAAATTTCATTTACAGTTCAGCCATCAATATTAAGTACGGCCAGCCTGACAGTCTAGCTGTCATTTTAAGTACGGCTAGCCTGGCTGTCTACCCGTACTTAAAAGTACTGCTAGCCAAGAAGTCTAGCTGTACTTATCTTAGAGGCCCTTTAACATTACAAAACAGGAGGTTTAAAATACATGCACTGTCATTAAGGCACCTGGTTTCGTCTCAAATACAAATACTTTAGGTACTGCAAACTAAAGATTTATATTTATTACAATTCAGTAGGCCTATTATTTTTTTTATGGTCAGTCTAGCCATCATATTAAGAATAAAAGTATGGCTAGCCAACCGGTCTGGCAGACTGCCAGTCTAGCCGTCATTAAGTACGGCTAGCCTCTTCCTCTCTAAAAATAGTCTGTGGGTATCCCAGGTAGTGGTGACATCACATATTCTTAAAATTACCAGCCAATCAGGAAGATGCGTCATTTTACGTTTAGTCGCATGTGCCTAGGCCTGGCACTCCTGTATAATTGCGGTCCGTTATTTACATGACGGGCTTTGTGGGAGTGAATCCTGATCTAGGTCGAGCTAGATTCTAAAAATAGCCAAGATAATGTATATATATTTAGATCTACAGGTCAGTATATTCTTCAATCTTCCCGAGAAGTCCCGGCCTAACTCCAATAACATTTACAATATTTACACAATCAGAAACATAAACGGAAGTCACGTTAAAAAATGGCTAAACAGGGTTTTCCCCCCTCCATGTCGAGAAATCCGGGGGGGGGGGGGGTCTTGAATTTTCTGAGAAGTCGGGGAAAAGATAGGGCCTGTATAGTAATATTAGCAGTACCTTCAGTGGTGTAGCTATCTAGTCAAGTAATAGTAATAGTAGCGGTACCCTCAGTGCTGTAGCTATCTAGTCAGTAATAGTAGCGGTACCCTCAGTGGTGTGACTATCTAGTCAAGTAATAGTAATAGAAGCGGTAGCCTCAGTGGTGTAGCTATCTAGTCAGTAATTATAGTAATATTAGCGGTACCCTCAGTGCTGTAGCTATCTATTCAGTAATAGTAGCAGTACCCTCAGTGCTATAGCTATCTAGTCAGTAATAGTAGCGGTACCCTCAGTGGTGTAGCTATCTAGTCAGTAATAGTAGCAGTACCCTCAGTGGTGTAGCTATCTAGTCAAGCAATAGTAATAGTAGCGGTAGCCTCAGTGGTGTAGCTATCTAGTCAGTAATAGTAATAGTAGCGGTACCCTCAGTGCTGTAGCTATCTAGTCAGTAATAGTAGCAGTACCCTCAGTGGTGTAGCTATCTAGTCAAGTAATAGTAATAGTAGCGGTAGCCTCAGTGGTGTAGCTATCTAGTCAGTAATAGTAATAGTAGCGGTACCCTCAGTGCTGTAGCTATCTATTCAGTAATAGTAGCAGTACCCTCAGTGGTGTAGCTATCTAGTCAGTAATAGTAATAGTAGCGGTACCCTCAGTGCTGTAGCTATCTAGTCAGTAATAGTAGCAGTACCCTCAGTGGTGTAGCTATCTAGTCAAGTAATAGTAATAGTAGCGGTAGCCTCAGTGGTGTAGCTATCTAGTCAGTAATAGTAATAGTAGCGGTACCCTCAGTGCTGTAGCTATCTAGTCAGTAATAGTAGCAGTACCCTCAGTGGTGTAGCTATCTAGTCAAGTAATAGTAATAGTAGCGGTAGCCTCAGTGGTGTAGCTATCTAGTCAGTAATAGTAATAGTAGCGGTACCGTCAGTGCTGTAGCTATCTATTCAGTAATAGTAGCAGTACCCTCAGTGGTGTAGCTATCTAGTCAGTAATAGTAATAGTAGCGGTACCCTCAGTGCTGTAGCTATCTATTCAGTAATAGTAGCAGTACCCTCAGTGGTGTAGCTATCTAGTCAGTAATAGTAATAGTAGCGGTACCGTCAGTGCTGTAGCTATCTATTCAGTAATAGTAGCAGTACCCTCAGTGGTATAGCTATCTAGTCAAGTAATAGTAATAGTAGCGGTACCCTCAGTGGTGTAGCTATCTAGTCAGTAATAGTAGCGGTACCCTCAGTGCTGTAGCTATCTAGTCAGTAATAGTAGCAGTACCCTCAGTGGTGTAGCTATCTAGTCAAGCAATAGTAATAGTAGCGGTAGCCTCAGTGGTGTAGCTATCTAGTCAAGTAATAGTAATAGTAGCGGTACCCTCAGTGCTGTAGCTATCTATTCAGTAATAGTAGCGGTACCCTCAGTGCTGTAGCTATCTAGTCAGTAATAGTAGCAGTACCCTCAGTGGTGTAGCTATCTAGTCAAGTAATAGTAATAGTAGCGGTACCCTCAGTGCTGTAGCTATCTAGTCAGTAATAGTAGCAGTACCCTCAGTGGTGTAGCTATCTAGTCAAGCAATAGTAATAGTAGCGGTAGCCTCAGTGGTGTAGCTATCTAGTCAAGTAATAGTAATAGTAGCGGTACCCTCAGTGCTGTAGCTATCTATTCAGTAATAGTAGCAGTACCCTCAGTGGTGTAGCTATCTAGTCAGTAATAGTAATAGTAGCGGTACCGTCAGTGCTGTAGCTATCTATTCAGTAATAGTAGCAGTACCCTCAGTGGTATAGCTATCTAGTCAAGTAATAGTAATAGTAGCGGTACCCTCAGTGGTGTAGCTATCTAGTCAGTAATAGTAGCGGTACCCTCAGTGCTGTAGCTATCTAGTCAGTAATAGTAGCAGTACCCTCAGTGGTGTAGCTATCTAGTCAGTAATAGTAATAGTAGCGGTACCCTCAGTGCTGTAGCTATCTATTCAGTAATAGTAGCGGTACCCTCAGTGCTGTAGCTATCTAGTCAGTAATAGTAATAGTAGCGGTAGCCTCAGTGGTGTAG
The DNA here is from genome assembly GCF_000002075.1 of Aplysia californica. Taxonomy (NCBI): domain Eukaryota; kingdom Metazoa; phylum Mollusca; class Gastropoda; order Aplysiida; family Aplysiidae; genus Aplysia; species Aplysia californica. The sequence continues at coordinate 10,999 of NW_004798719.1, read as the reverse complement.
CTATCTAGTCAGTAATAGTAGCAGTACCCTCAGTGGTGTAGCTATCTAGTCAGTAATAGTAATAGTAGCGGTACCCTCAGTGCTGTAGCTATCTAGTCAGTAATAGTAATAGTAGCGGTACCCTCAGTGGTGTAGCTATCTAGTCAGTAATAGTAGCAGTACCCTCTGTGGTGTAGCTATCTAGTCAGTAATAGTAGCGGTACCCTCAGTGCTGTAGCTATCTAGTCAGTAATAGTAGCAGTACCCTCAGTGCTGTAGCTATCTAGTCAAGTAATAGTTATAGTAGCGGTACCCTCAGTGGTGTAGCTACCTAGTCAGTAATAGTAGCAGTACCCTCTGTGGTGTAGCTATCTAGTCAGTAATAGTAGCGGTACCCTCAGTGCTGTAGCTATCTAGTCAGTAATAGTAGCAGTACCCTCAGTGGTGTAGCTATCTAGTCAAGTAATAGTTACTTAATAGTAGCGGTACCCTCAGTGCTGTAGCTATCTAGTCAGTAATAGTAGCAGTACCCTCAGTGGTGTAGCTATCTAGTCAAGTAATAGTAATAGTAGCGGTAGCCTCAGTGGTGTAGCTATCTAGTCAGTAATAGTAGCGGTACCCTCAGTGCTGTAGCTATCTAGTCAGTAATAGTAGCAGTACCCTCAGTGGTGTAGCTATCTAGTCAGTAATAGTAATAGTAGCGGTACCCTCAGTGCTGTAGCTATCTATTCAGTAATAGTAGCGGCACCCTCAGTGGTGTAGCTATCTAGTCAGTAATAGTAATAGTAGCGGTAGCCTCAGTGGTGTAGCTATCTAGTCAGTAATAGTAGCAGTACCCTCAGTGGTGTAGCTATCTAGTCAGTAATAGTAATAGTAGCGGTACCCTCAGTGCTGTAGCTATCTAGTCAGTAATAGTAATAGTAGCGGTACCCTCAGTGGTGTAGCTACCTAGTCAGTAATAGTAGCAGTACCCTCTGTGGTGTAGCTATCTAGTCAGTAATAGTAGCGGTACCCTCAGTGCTGTAGCTATCTAGTCAGTAATAGTAATAGTAGCGGTACCCTCAGTGGTGTAGCTACCTAGTCAGTAATAGTAGCAGTACCCTCAGTGGTGTAGCTATCTAGTCAAGTAATAGTAATAGTAGCGGTACCCTCAGTGGTGTAGCTATCTAGTCAGTAATAGTAGCGGTACCCTCAGTGGTGTAGCTATCCTGTATGGTTGACGAATCATGAAGAGGAAACATTTATAATTGAACCGCTATGCTGGCTGGCGAAAGTGTATCATGTATGACACTGAGGCTCGATCGGGAAGAATCAAGATCTGCTTTCGTTACCACACAGAAATGTTCCAGTAATAGTCTGATAGATAACGCAACATTTTGTGAACATGCAGATTTTTTGCTTGCAAACATGTAACTGGCACGCACATTCACACTGACACACATTGAGTGACCATGACTATGGCTAACGATTTCACTTAAGAAATAATAGGTAGATATCTAATACTGACTAGAATTAGAGCTATCAAAAATAAAATAAGTTGACAAACCAAAAGGTGTCAACTCCGGCCATAATACTCCCAGAAAATACACGTAGACCTGCCACTCTTTGAAAGGATCTCAGTGGGGGGGATTGGGGCTTGGTGAAAAAAATCGGGATCAACGACAAATCACCTTGGTCACTGCCAATCTGACTTTTAAAAATTCCAGGGGCGTCCATCACTGTACCCATGTATATTCCCTCTGCGAGCGTGCGTGTGTGTGGTGTTTATGTGTGTGAGCGTACGTGCTGGGTGTGTTTTATCATTTTTTAATTTTTTTTTTATCCTGAAGTATCATGTCAAGGTCTCCTAGTCCAAGTGTTTTACACGCCCCCCCCCC
>NW_004798719.1:5259-9043 GCF_000002075.1 Aplysia californica | reverse complement strand
CCCCCTCCCCTCGGATAAATCCCGACAGACGCTTCAACCGGTGTGCATAAACTTAAATTGACCCCGTCAACGGACGGTCCCCGACACACGCGGAACTCACACGCCGAGGTCATGCCACGTGGTGCGAACGCGCGATTGAAACAAAACTCGGACACAGCATGTTTTAGCGAAAGTAGATCACGAGAATGTCTTAAGCCGGAAAGCCAAATCAATACTATTTCCAATCCATTGTAGTTTAAATAACACGTGTGAGCAAAGATCCAAGACAGCTTTGGGTGAGTCAACTTATAAATTCGACATAGACATTTCGGAAACTAGTGCTCGGGTCTCTTCTGACAAAAGTTTAACGAGTTCTTCCCACGACGGATAAGAAGGCAATATGAAGATTTATAGAAAAATCAGGGTACACGCAATCAAAATCAGGAAAATCGGGATGCTTGAGATTTAGGGCACGGAGAGTGGCAGGTTTGGGAAATAAACTGATTCATTATTCTTCAGAACCTCCCAAGGGTTCACATTCCAGTCTTTCCGCACTTTCGATGACGGACATTTCATGTTTACTAGGGAGTAACACTGCAGGGTGTCCAGCAAAGACGTAAAGTCGTAAATTCGGCGCCCTGGTCGTAAAGGTCGTAAATGGTAGTAAATTTGTCTTGAAGGTAGTAAACATTTGGTAAATGGTCGTAAATTAGCCTGCATACTGAGTGATGAAGCCAACAGAACTTTTCAGTAAACCCTAGCCGCGGTACATGACTCCGTTTTTGCCGGTCGCTATTGTGATATAATAGTCGTTCACCTTTACCGCGTCCGAGAGTACGTTTCACGCGAAAAGCCAGCTATGGCGGCAGGTGGAAGTGTATGTGACACCGAGGCTCGATCGGGAAAATAAAGATCTATTTTCGCTTTCGTTACCACCCAAAAATTTGCCGACGATAAACTGATAACGCAACATTTGTAATATGCAGGTTGTACAGTATAATTTAGTATAAACGGTGCGTCGCCGTGCAAATAAAATGTAATCATTACTCGGACTCTTCACCGTGCTGTTACTTGTGTGTGTGTGTGTGGGGGGGTGAAAAGAAAATACAAGCGTCGTCCGATTTTTCGATTGTCAGGTTCGCCGTCGTGACCGGTCATTGAACCTTCGCGCGAAGCACCCTAAGATTCGGCCTCGGTGAGCCCTGGCGTTTGTTGCGGTCGCCAAAGTTCATTAAAAAGTAAAAGTCTGAGCGTTGAGAAGTATAGATCTAGGACTATTACGGAGTACGGCGGAGATTATTGATTCTTTTTTTTTTTTTTTAGATTTACTGTGGGGAGGGGGGAGGGGCTGAAGGCAACCCCAGAGGACAAAAACTTGTAAGCAAATTTCAGATTTTTGATTAGATTTAAATCCCTCTGCAAAGCGCGCGGTGGTGCAGGTCTTGTGTGGAATCGGGGTCCTTCCCATCTTGTAAGCCGAGTTATTGAAATAAAGTGTTCACGTTTCATTTGTTGGGTGACAGTAAATTTGAACAATATTGTAGCTTTCTGTTCAAGACTGGCAGATTTTCAGTGTCACTGCCTCTTGCCCTCTCACAGTTCTTACACCTCTCACTCTGAATAGGTCTCTACTTGAGCTATTAAAGTTATTACTCTACTTTTAGTTTGAGCATTCATTTTTGTCTTTCACGTTCATAATATGAGTCATGAGACCCAGACTGGTTCTTGGCAGAAGAAATTCTTGTTCAAGGCCCCTCCGAACACTCAAAACAGGATTTATTTTTAAAAAATAATAGTGAGAGGAAAATATGAGGCCCCTATAAGAGACTGAAATACACGCAAGTCAAGCAAGACCCCAGTGCGACAATGACTTGTTGTTGACTGGATATATTTTACGTGTGTGTGTGTAGTTGTGTAACTATGCCCTGGGAAATGGATGATCCCCTGGAAAATTGAGACGCCAGTTTGGCAGTCACCCTGTGTGTACACCTTAGGTCCAAATCTACCCCCCCCCCCCCCTCCCGCTACCACCAGGGCAGTGCTACTGACTGAAGCGTCTTTAGGCCATTTCCAAAGGGAGGATATTAACATATGTTCTTATGCACAGTAGATTTTTAAACATGGGCTGATTTATCAATGTCATGCTCATACTGTGCTGGACCAATGTTGGGGGAATTGCTGCTTTTTCTGTCTTCTTTACTATCGTCATTTTCCTCTACTTCTTTTGTATGTTTGTCACTCTTGTGAACTACTATTTCCGGGGTTCCTTGATAGTCGAAGCTTGATTCCCAATTTGGACTTCTCTGTTGACATCCACCCCTTGTTGCTCATATGATCTATGCAGTTGTGAGCACAGTAAAAACCTTACTAAAACTAAATCTAGCGGCGAGCAAGCTTGTGATGGTCTGTCTATCCTCCAGTTTGTGACTGGACTTTGTTGTGTGTTCTATTCGTTCCATATGTTATGGAATAATAATAATGTGTTATTGATGGCGCAAATAATTAACTCCCTCTTTCGAGCTGGTGTGGGGCTTGATTTGCTGGGTAGTAAAAAAAATTTCCAGGTAGTAAATTTTTTCAGGAAATATTGCTGGACACCCTGGGGGTTAAAGAAGGATGTGGGTTAAGTAATCTCACGGCAGGGGTAAACTCAAGGCACGACACTGGCAAATGTGAGCGACCAGAATGTGGGCGGAGCTTCTGTGCTGAAGCAAGCCGGTGTTGCCGGAAACTGCTCGCGCGCAGCTAAGTAGGTCGACTATTGGCCTTCTTCTGACACTGAAGGTGACTGTCGTGCATGTGTGTGGGTGTGTCGTCCAATCATTGACTCGGCTATGGGATAGAGGGGGGGGGATGACGCTTGCCAGACGCACACCGATTACGTTTTAAAGCGTTTTCAAACCCCCGAAACGAAATTATGGAGTAAAGCCCACGCACAACCAGAACTTCAAGGGGGTAATCTGCAGGTTTAATGCGTAATATACACACGAGCCCCTCCCCCAATTCCCCTTTTCCTAGAGGGGAAAAACAGGAGCAAATAACCCTCTAATGCCAGATGTGGTTTTATCATCTTCATGCATATTTGGAATATTATTTCCCCAAAGGTAGGTCCCAAGATCTACTGGTAATTTTTTTTTTTTTTTTTTTGGTCATAAAAGAAAATAGTGAGCTAGTTCCGAGGGGAGAAATGAATGGAAAACCATGATCGCCTATGTCTGTTTCAGGCCTGGCATTTTATGATGATGATTATTATTTTGCCAATGTGAGGCATTCTTGTAAATCATTTATTTTTTCTTTCATTCCACAGGGGGATATGAAAAACAACCAGGAGGGGGTACTTGAAGAAGGCCTGAGTTGGATACTTAGAGAAAAATCTGATGACCCCTGGGTCAAGGTTGTCCGAAGTGTCTCGTCCCAAAGCATACATTGGAGGGTTTGCCCTGGCCCTGACAGGACTGGGCAGCCCTTGGATGGCGTTCCTGGCGTGTTGGGTGCCAGACGGCCTGCGCTATGGAAGTAGACAAGCCAGGTGGCTGTGGGGAGACGTAGAGGAAGGATTGGCCAAGCCGTCCCCTGCAGCCATCTTGACCCATATCTACCTGGTAACTGTTTGGTCTGAGTAGACTCCCTCACTGACCTCTGTACGTCTGAAGGTTGCTCGCTGTCCAAGTTTGCCAGGACCCACTCTCTTCAAAGCTCAGTCTGTGAGAGACAAGTTTGCCAGGACCCACTCTCTTCAAAGCTCAGTCTGTGAGAGACAAGTTTGCCAGGACCCACTCTCTTCAAAGCTCAGTCTGTGAGAGAC
>NW_004798719.1:0-1699 GCF_000002075.1 Aplysia californica | reverse complement strand
TGCTAGTGGCAGTGACCTCACACAGTGCTAGAGCTAGTGGCAGTGACATCACACAGTGCTAGTGGCAGTGATGTCACACAGTGCTAGTGGCAGTGACATCACACAGTGCTAGTGGCAGTGACCTCACACAGTGCTAGAGCTAGTGGCAGTGACATCGCACAGTGCTAGAGCTAGTGGCAGTGACATCACACAGTGCTAGTGGCAGTGACGTCACACAGTGCTAGTGGCAGTGACATCACACAGTGCTAGTGGCAGTGACCTCACACAGTGCTAGAGCTAGTGGCAGTGACATCGCACAGTGCTAGAGCTAGTGGCAGTGACGTCGCACAGTGCTAGTGGCAGTGACATCACACAGTGCTAGTAGCAGTGACGTCGCACCGCGCTAGGGCTAGTGGCAGTGACATCACACAGTGCTAGTGGCAGTGACATCACACAGTGCTAGTGGCAGTGACCTCACACAGTGCTAGAGCTAGTGGCAGTGACGTCGCACAGTGCTAGAGCTAGTGGCAGTGACATCGCACAGTGCTAGAGCTAGTGGCAGTGACATCACACAGTGCTAGTGGCAGTGACGTCACACAGTGCTAGTGGCAGTGACATCACACAGTGCTAGTGGCAGTGACGTCACTCACGTGAGCGCACCAGGGTTCGATGTACTCACTCTGAGCGTTGGGGGAAACAGTTGAGGGAAACAGTAAATGTTGGGGGAAACAGTAAACTTTGAGGGAAACAGTAAACGTTGAGGGTAACAGTAAACGTTGAGGGAAACAGTAAACTTTGAGGGAAACAGTAAACTTTGAGGGAAACAGTAAACTTTGGGGGAAACAGTAAACTTTGGGGGAAACAGTAAATGTTGAGGGAAACAGTAAATGATGAGCACTTTTCAGGACCTGTAGACGTCCCACAGTCTTATTCTGAGGAGGAAATCTACGACTTCAAGGTTGCACTGAAGAAATGGGAGGGGGGGTCAGTGCGAAGTTAAATGTACTGGAGCTCTCAGGGCCCCGGGGGGGGAGGGGGGGTCAGTGCGAAGTTAAGTGTACTGGAGCTTTCAGGGCCCCGGGGAGGGGGAGGGGGGATCAGTGCGAAGTTAAATGTACTGGAACTCTCAGAGCCCCGGGGAGGGGGGGTCAGTGCGAAGTTAAATGTACTGGAGCTCTCAGGGCCCCAGGGGGGATCAGTGCGAAGTTAAATGTACTGGAGCTCTCAGGGCCCCGGGGAGGGGGGGGGGGGGTGCTCAGATTGTTGCTGTACATGAGGGCCCGCCGGCCGTGCTGGTGAGGGCGAGGAAGCATACGTGACGTCACTGCCTCCAGCTCCGGTGTTACTGTGTTCTATAAGCTATTTGTTCCTCGTCTCTCTAATCCTGTGTTATTGTGTTCTATAACCTAGTATAACCTGTTTGTTCCTCGTCTCTCTAATCCTGTGTTATTGTGTTCTATAACCTAGTATAACCTGTTTGCTCCTCGTCTCTCTCTAATCCTGTGTTACTGTGTTCTATAAGCTGTTTGTTCCTCATCTCTCTAATCCTGTTGACTGACCAGCCTTGTTTCTAGCGCCCCCCCAAAGAAAATGGGCAATTTTCTGTTTCAATGTTTCCCAACTGTGTAATAACTTATTGTTTGTAGGGGACAAAAAGTGGGTTGCAAATAATTCTGTTCCAAGCGTACATAGACTTGTTTGTTCCTAGAGATGACTGGAG
>NW_004798718.1:87766-89065 GCF_000002075.1 Aplysia californica | reverse complement strand
TTGGCTCCTTTTTACTACTGTCTTTCTGCCTCACCCTATATCTTCTGGTAGGAAAGATCTACAACTAACCGGGCGAAAAATCACGGAAGTCCCGTGTGCAAGTTGTGTACGTTAAAGGTCCCTAGGTGGTCTCAAATCGATAAGAGTAGCGCAAAATTCAAAATTTCCTACCAACTGAAAATTTTTTAAGTGTCCCCGCCATTCATGCTTTTATGGGGTTGCAAGCGCCGTAAAAAAAACTTGCCAAAAAATTAAAAAGAAGAAAATACCTTACTTGTTCCGTAATTTACCGAAACTAATTAAGCAAGCCATAGAATGTTCATAAAGCACTTTTCTTTTCAAATGGCGGCATTTAATGCGATTCTTAATAATGTCTTTTAAATTTTCTGATCATTTAAAGTTGAAATATATTAATTGGTATTGAATTACTGAGTTATATTTATAAGACAGTATAGTAGTGCAAGATACATTAATGTTCCGTCAGTTAGCGTGGAATAGCGCGGACTGGAATGGTGCACCCATTCTTTGTTTCTCCCTCCAAGAGGTGATGGGATTGCCGGCTCCATTACCCCAAATATCCCCTGACCGTAAAAAGTATTCCAAGGGCCAATGTTCTAATTGTTTAGCTTCGTGCAGGGCTGTGGGGATGATGTGGCAATGTGGCAAGGCCGATGGGGAAAAGGAGTCTCGGAATTAACCTGTTTGCTTTTGCCTTTGCTTTGGAAGGAGTATAAAATAGAAGGGCGTTAGAGAATTTTGCTTTGTTCAAAGACATGTCCATGGATGCTCTATAATAAGATCATGCCTTGCCATCAAATAAATGTCCATGGAATCAAGGGGAAAGGGTTTTACTTTATGTAATGACTTGAAGAATTCGTCGTGTGATTCGTAAAAAGGAACGTTTTTGTTTGCCCTAGCTAGTTTAACCCTATCCGCACGTCTTGTTTTACTATCGTATCCAAACGAGAACTCTGTGCCACCACTTTCCAAAGAGGAAATTTACCCATTAATCAGATCCGTACTCTTTGCATAGCACTCTGTTAAAACGATTTTTTAAAGAAATACTGAAAGTTTCAAAGAGATCTCCGTACTAGAAGTATTCTAAAATGTGAAGAATACAACCGCGGGGGTACAAAATGACCCCAGGGCGTACGGATAGTGGAATGGGTTCTCCCTGTCAAAAGACTATCGTTGCTGTCGCAAACAATCCTCGTACGTCGGAATTTCGAAAATTGTTTCATTTTTACACCCTCCCAAGGCTCTATCAAAAATGTACTTTTCAACATTACAAAATTGCAT
>NW_004798718.1:85563-86526 GCF_000002075.1 Aplysia californica | reverse complement strand
AAGAAGAAGAAGAAGAAGAAGAAGAAGAAGAAGAAGAAGAAGAAGAAGAAGAAGGAGAAAAAAAAGAAGAAGAAAGGAGAAAAAAAAGGAGAATAAGAAAAAAAAGAAGAATTTATTCCAGAGAGACCAAACCTATGATCTTGACACGGATTATCTTTTAGAGACGACTGCTGCTTTTAACAAAAGGCATAGATCTATTATTATCATTGCATTGTATTTATGAATTTCCATAGGGTCGAAATGGCTTGAAATGGCTTTTACCAATTTTATCATGAAAGGGTGCTGGAGTTTGGGCACCGCTCAATGCTATTCCCTTGCAGTTCTCTTATGGGATTTGCCAACAAAAGGATATATACAAATACACAAAGATAAAGCAGGGAACTTAATCAAGTTACTGCCTGATTATCGGCATCATGCTGCAGGATCCCTTTTCTGCCTATATCAATAAACACAATATGGCTATTATTATTTGATGAAATAAAAGATAACCCGAGTGGGAGAGAGGGAGAGAGGGAGAGAGAGTGAGAGAGAGTGAGAAAGAGAGAGCAAGGAGAGACAGAGGGAGAGAGAGAGGGAGAAAGAGAGACCGAATGGGGGTGGAAGGGAGAGATTGGGACAGAGAGAAACAAACAGAGAGAAGCAAACTGAGAGAGAGAGGGGGGGTAGACAGACAAACAGACAGACAAACAGACAGACAGAGAGAAAGAAATAGACAGGGAGAAAGAGACAGACTGAGAGAGAGAGAGAGAGAGAGAGAGAGAGAGAGAGATAGCGGAGAAAGAGATTGAGAGAGGAAAAAGAGAAGTAGAGAGCTAGGGGAATAGAGAGATAGGGGAGAGAGTGAAAGAGATAGATAGATAGATCGATAGATAGATTGATAGATAGATAGACAGATAGATAGATCGATAGATAGATAGATAGATAGATAGATAGATAGATAGATAGATGGATAGATACATGGAT
>NW_004798718.1:83034-84678 GCF_000002075.1 Aplysia californica | reverse complement strand
ACACACACACACACACACACATACACGCACGCACACGCACACGCACACATGAATACATGGAAAAAGAGAGAGAGAGAGAGAGAGAGAGAGAGAGAGAGAGAGAGAGAGAGAGAGCGAAAAGAGGGATAGATGAGAGAGAGGGATAGAGAGGGATAGAGAGGGATAGAGAGATACGGAGACAGACAGACGGACAGACAGACAGACAGACAGACAAATACGTTTTTTACCCTTTTCTCTTTAATGTTTCCCACCCAGGATATCTCCAAGTCACGAAACTGATTCGGTGGGCTTAATTAAGGTAATAGTTGGAAGAAGAAAGTTTCCGAATTGCGTGCAGGCTTGTTGGGTTTTTGGCCATAATTGGTGAAAATAATTTTTTTGATTTCCAGCCGTGACTCAGAAAAATATTCATTCATTATCTGTGTGGTGACATTGAGGAATCAGGCGCTCGTCGTCAATTTTTTTTAAAATTTGTTTTTAAAAAATTTCCTTTTTCTTTCTGTTCTTTTTTTCTTTGTCTTTTTTGGGGGGCACGTTGAGTTAGAATGTATTGATTTTATCTTAAAGCCGGTTCATTTATTGTATTGATTTCGACGAAAATAATATCCATCCATCTTGAAAAGAAAAGCCGAGCTATTTGCAACTGAAGGAACGTGCGGGGAGGGGGGGTTAGGGCGGGGTCGCCTGGTGTCAGAGGTAAATTCAACAAGAAAGTGGCTGCCAAAATGTGGTGACTCCCAAAGACTGAGCAACCCCCGGGACAGTACTAAGTGGGAATATTAACATGTCCTTATGCCCAGTAGATTTGTTAATGGGTTGATTTATCAGTGCCATGCTCATAATGTGCTGGAACAACAAAGGGGGAACTGCTGCTTTCTCTTTCCTCATCCTTCACCTTAACCTTCACCCATCTCGTTTAAAGATTTGACCACCAGCTTCCTCCACTCCTTCCGGTCTTCAGCTTTCCTAAGCGTGTCTTGGAGTACCAGGCATGTCAATTCCTTGATGTTGTCCCCCCAACTCTTCTTCGGTCTGCCTCTGCTCATTTTTCCTTGGATGCTGCCTTGCAGGATCATTCTGGCAAGACCGGATGAACGGGTGATGTATCCATACCATCCTCATCCATACTATCGTCAATCGTACTCTACTGTTTTGTGTTTTTGTCATTCTCTTGTGAACTGCTATATCTGGGGTGCCTTGATAGTTGAAGCAGACTTTGTGCTATTGGGGCTAGAGAGGTGAGCAGAGGCAGCTTTATTCCCCGCTTGGACTCCTCTGTTGACATCCACCCCTTTGTGTTCATATGACCTTTTACAGTCGCGAGCGCCGTGAAACCTTACTACAAAAAAACAAACTAACAAATTCTGAGCCTGTTTGTACTTTTGGTTAAAGATTTTTCAGTAACACCTACAAAAAGATGTGCTTTGAAATAAAAAAAAATGCATTGAGCCAAAAGATTTCATTATTTTGACGAGCGCCTGATGTCACCACAATGGGCACCTTCATTCCTATTTTATATAGAGAGAGATTATATATATTTTTACCTCTTCACCTTTTGTATCGAGTATCTCGGTCTTTTTGGTAAAAACACAGTTTCAATCTTTTAACAGTGTCACCCGTATTATGTTTCTTTTCTGGGGGGGG
>NW_004798718.1:81724-82934 GCF_000002075.1 Aplysia californica | reverse complement strand
GGGGGGTTTCAACATTGAGATCTGCAAATCATGTAACCGATACCCCAGATTAAGAAACTAGATATTTGCGGGTTTGGGTGGGGGTTTGGGCGGCGGGCCCGACGTTGTATCGTTGGGAAAGGCACTTTACACGAATTTTCCTCACTTCACACAGGTACCTGCACATAGACAGTGGAAGATCTTCTGAGTGTAGTAGCGTTTTAGCGTTAAAGACATCTTGCACTGTATACTTCATAGAAATTTGAAATTGTTTCAGAATGCTTTCAGCTTTGCTGGGGTAATTAGGCTGGTCATCCAAACAAACAAACCATAAATAAATAAATAAATAAATAAATAAATAAATAAATAAATAAATAAATAAATAAAACGGGGCTGATTTTTTTAGAGGTCTTTGAGAGATTTTGTTTTGTTTTACACAAACCATTTCAATTTATCTTTCTAGCTCATAATAATGTGTATGTGTAAGACCACTTAAAGGCAACGTTTATTTCTCTTTATGTTTGTTAAAAAAGGTGAACAATTGGACAGTACATTATAATAATGTTTATTATCCCATGAGCCAAATGTTAAGTTCAGATGCTATACTATATTTTGTTCTTTCACTTTAATCTTTAAACAATAATGATAACAGATAGCATTTGTCTCCCTCCTCTGTTTTTCATCATTAGTTGCTGTTGAGCGTCGAGAAGAGATGCAGTTTTCTATGGTGGGCCAACTGGATGTCTCTACATCAAGATAAATGTTTTTGTCAGGATTTCTATTACTCCCACAGTCGGATTCCTGATTGCAATTCTCGGTTCACGTTGCCCATATGTAGATACATTTGGCTCATTTGATACAACAGGGGTCAGCCAAGCCCCCCCCCCCCCTTCCAAGGGTAGTGCTACTGAGAGAAGCGTCTTTAGGTTATTCCCAAAGGGGGGATATTAACGTGTTCTTATGCACAGAAGATTTGTATATGGGCTTATTTATCAATGTCATGCTCATACTGTGCCGGGATAACATAATATCATCTTGCTGTCGTCATTTTATTCTACTTCTTTTGTGTGTTTATTGCCAAAATTATAGCAATTTTCACCCTTTCATGGTGGAAAAATTTGCTGAACTGGACTTAATTCGACTGGACTCGATCGACAAGGTGCACTGGGTTTAATAGGGTATCACGTGTTCAGTCTGTATGCCTCGATTTTCTTATTAAGCTCGCACGTCC
>NW_004798718.1:77535-79088 GCF_000002075.1 Aplysia californica | reverse complement strand
ATGAATGTGTGTGTGTGTGTGTGTAAGCATTTGGATGGGATGTAGGATGGAGGAAGGCTGGGGAGGAGGGGGTGGGGGTGTGTAAATCATCACCACACGTCAATACAACAAAAAGACTACCAACATTCCTTTTCGCAAAAAGACAACGAAACAAAACATTCCAAAGTTTCACAGGAAACCACGTATCTCGTTCTCGTGTGTATTATAGTTAACATCTGAGAGTCAGACACCCCCACTGAATATTATACCTACACAGCTGCTGCCAATACTGATGTTTCTTGTCCTTTCAGATGGCAGATAACCATTACTACTGTCTGTATTAGCATAGAGCAGCTTTGGTGGTCAGTTCCGAGGACATGACTGATAAGACCAATATGTTGAGGCATCGTGGCGAAATCAGGTGCTCGTCAAAATAATGAAATCGAAGAAAATGGAATTTTGTGTCCGTTTGGCAATTTTTATTGAATTTTTGTTTTTTCAAATAAACACCTTTTAGGTCCATTTTAAAACACATTTTTGTGTGGATTTTACCTTAAAGTGTTGAATTAAGGCACACAAATGTAAATTTGCAGTTTCTAAGTTGAGACTCAAGCTTTGGAAGTTGTCACATTTCGGCAGTCGTTTTCTCTCTAATTCTACCTCTTCCACCAGGCGACCCTCACCTCCTTCAACCACAAATGTGAGACAGCATTGTGGAATCAGGCTCTCGTCAAAATAATCAAAATGAAGAAACTTGCATTTTTCGGCAGGTTTGTGAATTTTTATTAAATTTTTTATTTTTGGCTCAACACCTTTCATGCTCATTAAAGAACTCATTTCTGTGTTGATTTTTCTGAAAAACGTTGATTTAGGAAACAGAAAAAATAATTTTTCAGTTACCACGGACTCTTAAGCTAAGGAAATAACTATCTTTTGGCGGCTATTTTCTCACCAATTTTACCTCTGAAAACAGGTGACCTCCACATCCTTCTTTCGTAAATATCCCGACTTGTATTCAAGATAAATGGATACTTTTTTCATCCAAATATAGACAAGTGAACAAAGCTTTAAGATGATGCCAATAACTCTACATGCCCCAAAATTGACGAGAGCCTGATTCCACCACGCTGCCTCACAAATATGTCTACTTCTATTCAGGATATATGAGTATTTTTTAATCAAACCCAAGACAAATGAACAAGCTTTAAAATGATACCAAGACTCCACATGTCCAAAAATTGATAAGCGCCTGATTCTACCGCATCATGACACATAATAATATAATCCAACATGTCTGCTACAGATGTAGTATTTATGGCTAACAACTTTGTAGTACATAAATACTCAAAATAAGACACTCTCTTCTCTGCCAGAATACGATAGTATACACATATTCACACAGGAGTTGAGTACTTTTTTGCCTCCGTTCGCACTAAGGACCAACACTTACGTTCGACAAAATCGTTAGCCATAATGCTGGTCTTTCATGCAAATTTGTGTAAAATTGTGTACTACTCATATGGCAGAGAAGAGTTTGCCATGTTTTAAAAGCATTTAGGGGGGTGGGGGTGAGG
>NW_004798718.1:67974-77435 GCF_000002075.1 Aplysia californica | reverse complement strand
TGCGCCCCAAAAGTTCCGATTCGGCTCAGAATTATAGATTTTGAATTGTAGACAATTGTAGCTTCTTGAGCCTCTCTTAAAACTATTTCATAGCATTAGAACCCCACACAGCCTTATTTCTTCCCACACCGGGCATGTTTGTCACCACCATTTCTTCATAAAGTCAAATCTTGTATTTTTCTTTATCGCCCGTTTTGTCAAAACGCGGTTTTTCTATATACTTTTTTAAATAACTCTACCATTTTTCAGTCACAATATTCCATCAAATCTACATTAAATTTTCCCAGAATGAAGAGAAGATGTACCAGGGGGAGTGAAAAAGTAATGCAAGTTCGTTTATAATTTAAAGAAAAAAGAACACACTTGCAACTATCATACCTCAAATTGAAGGGGGGCATCTGAGGATTAGATTTTTATTTCTCAGCATAGTCTCCATTTCGTTCAATAGCCACTGTCCACCTTTTACTAAGGCCACATATACTAGCTGCGTAAAACTGAGCAGGTTGGTTGTAGGGGTACAGTACAGCCGTCTTGATTTCTCCATCGTTTGCATAGTGTTGACTTCTCAATGATTATTTTCTTGGACCGAAAAGGTGGAAGTTTAAAGCTGCCTAATCTGGAGAATAAGTTGGGTTTGGCAGTGTTTTCCACCTAAACGGGGTGATTGTCTCCCTTGTTCTGATACTCGACTGCAGGCGGGCATTGTCATGGTGAAAAACACTCTTTCCATGTTCAAATTTGGTCTGATCCGTCGAATTCTCGCTTTCAGTCGTTTCAGGTTTTCAACGTATGGTTCAGAATTGACATTGGGAAAAATACGCGAGGAGCACGCTATGAAGTCCCAAAACACATGCCATGATGTTTCCGGCTGACTCTTCGAGACGATGATTGTCTGACAAGCGTATGGACACCTCTTCCTCTTCTTCTGCTCAAACGTCTGACCCATCTATATACAGTGACAAAATCTAGAGCTTTGTCAATGTAAACATTTTGAAGACTCTTTTGAATGTTATTGGTGGATTCTCCAAAAACAAGAAATTCAATCACTGCTCTTTACCTCTGACAGACCTCCAAGAGGGTAGCCATTTTGATGTGACGTCATTTTGCCCCAAAAAAAGTTTTTAACTTAAATTTTAGCAATTTGAGTCCCCAAATATATAATCAAGTACTTGTGAGCTGAATTTCTTTAAATTTGATTCAAAAATTTAATGAGCAAAATAACGAATGACTTGCATTACTTTTTTACTCCCCCTCGTAATACTAATAATGTGTCTGTTGAACTTTTGATATATGGAATAGATTTAATGTTGGTGTTGTTTTGAGTGTGGATTATCACGGATTTTTTGCAAACGTTAATACTACCTCTGGAAAAAAAATGATTAAATACTTTTCTAATCCACTGTAGGAAAAATTCAACAGACATATTATTATTTTGAGATCTAATATTTGCTAACATGCACCTAAAAAAGCAATCTATTTCCACGCAAAAAAGTGCAGTGTTCATTACGTAAGACATGTCAATAAAATCCAATATGGCCGCCGTAGTCATGGAAACAAAACTTTTTCTCAAGTTGCAGATTTTAAGACTCCTTACTATGCTTGTTATACGTGTGAAATTTGGTAAAATTTTATCCCGTTATAAGCGAGATAGCCTTCAGGTGTAACACCCCCCCCCCTTTTAAAATCTATCCCAATTGTGGATTTGAGCAGCTTGCTGGGTTCTCTTTTGGCTTGGGCGTTTCTAATTCGTGAAGTCCCCGAATGTGATTTGCTGCCCTCTGTGGCATCTGCTCTCCAGTTGGGTCTGTCAGGAACTAGGCTCCTACATGTCAGGGGTCAATGTTGAAGTTTTTCAGAGACATTTTCGTTGTGTCTTTGAGGCGATTTTTATGCGCAAATTTGCTAATTTTACGCTTCACTGAAAACAACTTAAAATTTAATATTCACCTTTTGTCATTCGGAAATCAGGCATTCTTACTGTACGGTCAGCCAAGCAATATTGAGACCTCTTGCCTTTTCGGTCCCTCCGAATTACGAAGTTCTATCTGACATTTTTGGCCATTTTGAGTTACTAGGACCATGAGGTCAGAAACCAAATGTTTTACTTGCTCTATCAAAATCGTAAGATTATTCAGATCGCTATCGAGATATTCAGAAATAACTTTCGAAAAAGCTTGACAAGTTGCGAAACTCAAACTCTTGTACGTCTGTTTTCTCAAAACTAGGTAATGAGCAAATAAAACTTTGTAATTCTAGAGTAGCGATTTGATGCCCAGATCAAGAATGCTCCTGAAACATTCCTTGAGGAGACGATGGAGTTTCTTGGCATGGCTTTGGTACACTGTCCAGGTCTGAACAACGTACGGCCGGCGTCTCTTGTGCAGAAAAAAAAACCCGAGTTGTTCGGCCAAAACATTCTCCTCACACGGGAATCGAACTTGGGTCTACTGAGTGCGACGGCCAAGTGCCTAACCGCTCCACCACTTTCGTCACAGGTGACAAGAGAAGTTTGTTTTGTTTTAGTAAGAATTTTACGGCACTTGCAACACAATAAGGTCTTATAAGTGCAGAAGATTATAGGTGTTGTTACAAGAGAGTAACAAACATAAAAAAGGAGGGGAGATGGAGACGATAGATGTTTTATAGGAAAGAATGAGCAATGAGCATACCACACCAGAGCTCCCGCCAACCACACACAACGAGAAGTTTAGCTCGCGGGGAAAAACCATCCCCCTCCCCCCTGCCCCCCCCCCCCCCCCCAAAAAAAAAAAACCATGCAAACCTAGACGTAATCAGTTACACCGTTTGTTTTTGCAGCAGATGGTTCGCGAGATTAGATTCTCGTAATGAATATCAGTTTGCTTGTTTGTTGGAGTGATGAGCAAGACATTGACAGAATAACCGTCACTTAGCACAAGGGAAAAATCAAAGACAGACAGACAGAAACAAAAAGAAGAGAGGAAGGAGCCACCACTGGCACTTTCTAACCACCCATTTGCTCTTGCTTTTATTGAAAATTGTGTGAGTACCAGACAAACAGAAATAACTTACTTTTACTTTGACTTTTTCCCTTTTCCTTCCTCTGGTATCCTCAGGATGTCGAGGGGAGGTGCAAGTTTCGGTCCTGTACTAGGTGTGTAGCGTCTGTGATAGATGTTATCTTATGTTGTTCCAGGACCATTTTAACCCCATCCAGCCAGATCTTTCTTTGTCTTCCTCTTGATCTGAAGCCGGATTCTCTGGTGTTGTAAGCTCTAGCCGCTAGTTGTTTCTGTGGCATTCTGATTAGATCTCCAAACCATTTGGCTATTTGATGCTCTATGAATTCTGTTACCGGTGGTATTCCAGTTTGTAGACGTATGGTTTCATTTCCTATGCGGTCTCTTCTGCTGACGTTGATTGTTTTACGGAGACACAGAAGTGAAAGTGAGAGAAAAAAAAAAGAAGTAGGAGCTACTAGTGGTGCCCTCCAACCACCTTCTCAATTGGCGTTCATGTAAAAATTGTATGATTGCCATGCGTTATTTTACTGCGTGTCAAAATAAACACGATAAACAGATCTACCAAGTTAGACAAGAAAAAGTGGGTGGTTGGCGGGTGCTCTGGTGTGGTTTGCTCTTTCTTTCCTATCAAACTTCTATCGTCCTTATCTCCCCTTCTTCTTTTTTATGTTTGTTACTCTCTTGTAACACCTCTAAACTTCTGGCGCTCATATGACCTTATGCAGTTTCGAGCGCCGTAAAACCTCTACTAAAAACTAAAAACAAAAGACAAGAAAAGAGGATCCAAGAATAATAATTATTGTATTTCTGCTTGCGTTAAAAACACTTTCCATTGGCTGATAGTTTTAGTTTAAGTAAGAGTTTTACGGCACTTGCTAGAAAATAAGGTCATACAAGTGCCGAAGATAAGGCGTGTTATAAGAGTGCAACGAACACGAAAAAGGAGGGGAGATAAAGATGATAGATGTTTGATAGGAAACAAGAACCAAACCACACCAGAGCATCCGCCAACACCCACTTCCCTTCGACTGAGAAGAACAGCCACGACTTATGAGGCTCTTCTAAGAGCCAGTTCTCTTCTACTGGACTTTCTGTTTCAACATAATAATATTATTATTTTAGGTGGAGCCTAACCTAATGATATTTAAAAAATATTTTTTGAGGTTGTTTTCTGTTTCTGTTTGTTTGTTGTGTGTGTGTGTGTGTGTGTGTGTGTGTGTGTGTGTGTGTGTGTGTGTGTTTGTGTGTGTGATTTTTGTTTTGTTTTGTTTTTGTTATATTTTTGTTTTTTGTTGTTTTTTGGGGGGTTTTGGTTTGTTTTGTTTGGGGTGGGTTTTTTTTTGGGGGGGGGGGGGTAAGTGTTTTACGGCGCTCGCAACTGCATAAGGTAATATGAGCGCGAGGGACACATTAAACATGTCTCGGTCGTTTACAATGCCAGTGGATGTTCCAAAGGTTAGGTGCACTCATGCATACGCAGAACGAGACATGACATTAGTAAATACGATCTCTCATGTGCTGAAACAACCTGCTCCTTAAAAATATTCTCTCTCTCTCTCTCGTTATCTCTCTCTCTCTCTCTCTCTCTCTCTCTCTCTCTCTCTCTCTCTCTCTCTCTCTCTCTCTCTCTCTCTCTCTCTTTGATTCATGTGTAGCACTGTGTGTTCAGTAACCTCACTGCTGTTGGTATTTAGAATATTGAGATTGAGATCAAAAGTGAAGAAATAGAGACAGATAGAAAGAGAGCGAGAGGGGAGGTGGTAGAGAGAGAGAGAGAGAGAGAGAGAGAGAGAGAGAGAGAGAGAGAGAGAGACTCACACAGAGAGAGAGAGAGAGGGGGGAGAGAGAGGAGAGAAAGGTGGGAGATGGGGAGAGGGCAAAGTTTCACGGGAGTAGAAGTGAGGCGGTGGTAAAGTGTTAGGACCCCCCCCCCATCCCCCAAAAAAGCCAAAACACAAACAAAAAAACAACAAAATAATAATAATAACAATAATAACAACAACAACAATAATAATAATAATAATAATAATAATAATAATAATAATAATAATAATAATAATAATAATAATAATAATAATAATAATAATAATAATAATAATAATAATAATACATAACATTTATAGAGCGCATTTCCCCAAAAAAGTAGCTCAATGCGCTTTGCATTGGAATATCATTTTTCAAAATCTTTCTTACTACTTCCTTTCTTCTCATGCAATATATATTTATGCATGCACACACACACACACACACACACACACACACACACACACACACACACACACACACACACACTCACACACACATACACACACGCACACAGACACACACACACACACACACACACACACACACACACACACACACACACACCACGACCACCACCCCCACACACATACACACCTCCCCCCTTCCTCCTCCCCCCTCCCCTCACACACATACACACCTCCCCCCTTCCTCCCCCCCCCCTCCCCAGACTCAATTAAGTATTTCTCAAATGTTCTCCACACATAGGATCAGTATAATCTCCACATATAATACAGAAGAATTCACCCGAGAACGTACATCCGTGATATCAACTTTCCTGTGCCGGATCGGGGAGACAATCAACGTTAGACTTCACCAGCCGGCATAATAATATACTGTTCTTCTTTTCTTTTTCTTTTTGTAAGTGTTTTACGGCGCAGTAGAAAGGCTGCCGAAAGAGTCAGGAGCCCAGAAAAGAGGGCAAAGGGGAGGGGGGAAGGAGGCAGAAAGTATAGATGGAAGCAGACGACAGAACATGGATAGAGAGCAGGAAAGGAAGTGAAACGAGAAAAATTTAGAAGAGGAAATTTTCTGTCGCTAGACGGATTCGTACCCGGGACCTATTGAATGAGAGGCGAACACCGTGACCACTAGACCACGAGAATATCTTTTTGAGTTTTGATTTTGCTTAAAAGAAAAGCACATAGAAACAACATCGGTCCAAGGGGCAGGGAAGAAGCAAAACAGATAGACAGAAACAACTGTAGGAAAAGAAAGAGTTCAGACCTGTAAGTGGCGCCCTACAACTGCCTGACAGACCGTTTATGTCAGCATGCTATTCCTCTGTCACTTGCATCGTCAACCTACAACGTACCAACGCTGAGTACCAATCTATGCAGTCATAAATTGTGAGGCAGTGTGATGGAATCAGGCTCTCGTCAATTTTGGGGCATGTACAGTTATTGGTATAATCTTAAAGCTTGTTCACTTGTCTTTATTTGGATGAAAAAACATCCATTTATCTTGAATACAAATCGAGATATTTGCGAATAAATGGGGTGGGGGGGGGGGGCACCTGTTTTCAGAGGTAAAATTAGTGAGAAAATGGCCGCCAAAGATTAGTTATTTCCTTAGCTTAAGAGTCCGTGGTAACAGAAAATTTACATTTTTTGTGCCTTTAATCAGCGTTTTTCAGAAAAATCCACGCAGAAATGAGTTTTTTAATGCGTTTGAAAGGTGTTGAGCCAAATAACAAAAATTTGATAAAAATGCAAAAATCTGCAGAAAAATGCAAGTTTCTTCACTTTAATTATTTTGACGAGAGCCTGATTCCACCACGCTGCCTCACAATTGTATCCCTCGATTTTTTCTACCCTCAACCTGCATCCGACCTGAGTACCAACTCTGTCATTTCTATCATCAATCAACAAACTACCAACGCTGAGTGACCAATCTTTGCAGTCATAAATTGTGTCCCTCTATTGTTTCTACCCTCAACCTGCAACCTACCAACACTAGGTACTGATTCGAGCCTCAAAGCCTCCCATAGCTTGTTGTGTTTTAACCTTTATTGTTTCTTTGAGATTTTATGTGGACGTGGCAGAGTCAGATAACAGTCACAAAGTATCTCTTTTAATTTATTGTATACGGCGACGGTAGCCAAACCGTTAGGCATCGGGACTCGTAATCGTGAGATAGTGGCGTCGGTAGTCGGTCGTCTAGAGGTTAGGCATCCGGACTCGTAATCGTGAGATAGTGGCGTCGGTAGTCGGTCGTCTAGTGGTTAGGCATCCGGACTCGTAATCGTGAGATAGTGATGTTGGTTGTATAGTGGCAATGATAGTACATAACAAGATGGGCCACTTCTCTCTTTGAGCCAATTAAAAAAGTGTCCTCAAAATTTGGTGGCGCCCTCTTCACAAAAGCGCACTCTTTGCGAACAGAGTTACCCTACTTGAGTTTTAAAAAATCAAAGTGAAACTAGCAAGTTTTGGGATAAATTTCGGAAGAACGCTTTTTTAAAATGGTTACGCTGACAAAAAACCTCTACCAGAGGAAAGGGTGATGGTTTTCTTCGTTTAATTTGACTTTAGAATGAAAGGAGAGAGGTCATTAAAATAAAAAAAACCTAAAACTCCGCACTGAACGTACCCGAACTGCTGATGAACAGCAGTCGATCTGCGCACGCAAGGAGATGCTATTCCTATTCTTCTTCTGGAAAAACGAAAGAGAGCTTCAAAACAGACTGCAGCGCCATCTGAAGCAAAGAGCATACATCCTGCGGACACTTTTTGGGCTGAGTGGCCCATCTTGTTATTCACTATCTTTGATAGTGGTTAGGCTACCGGACTCGTAATCGTGACATTGCGGGTTCGGGTGCCCGAGCCTCAGCTCGGTCCTTGGGAAAGGCACTTCACCACGCCTTTTCGGGGACGGATGTTAAACTGGGAGGTCCCGCCTCTTAAATAACTTAATAGTGTTGATAGGGAAGTTAAACCCACACAATTTCACCTTTTTTGTGTCTAATGGTTAGGCTACTGGACTCGTAATCGTGAGGTTGCAAGGTCGGGGTTCGAGCCTCAAGCCCGACGTTGTTTCCTTTGGAAAGGCACTTAACACGAATTGTTCTCACTCCATCCAGGTGTTGATGGGTACCCGGCCATAGACGGCGAAAGATCTTGTCAGTATGTTCGTGTTTTAGCGCCTACACAATGGCAGCTTGCACTCTATACTTCCCAGGAAGTTGAGATTGCTTCAGAATGCTGGGGTAATAATAGTATTATATTGTTAAGCTTGCTGTTGAGCGGGAATTTGCGCCATACTAATGTTACCTACTACTACTGCTACTACTATTATTATTATTTTATTATCATTGTTATTATCATTATTATTATTATTATTATTATTATTATTATTATTATTATTATTATTATTATTATTATTATTATTATTGTTGTTGTTATTATTATTAAATATTTTATTTTTAAGAGAAGCTTGTGGCCGACAACGCTTTTTACAGAGAAAAAAAAATCAAGTGATCCAAATAACTACTCGTAACCAAAGTTTTCTGGATCTGAGCTCATAATGTCAGGCTCAGGGATGGTACCCTATTTACCCTCAGAAGTCGGGATCGAATCTTACCAGTAATGAAATTCTTCAGAGATAACCCGTTTCTTGCAAAGTCCTACAAGGTGTTGCTTCTTGGCTTTGCTCACTGTTATTTCTTTGTCGTAGAGTTTTCTCAGCGCTATACATTTTGGTCTGGATCTGCGGCAACTGCTTTAAAAATCCATGAAGTCAGGGTATTGCAGCCTCCGAACGTGGTATGTTGTTTTTTTTGTGTTTTTGTTTGTTTGTTTATTTCATCTCCGAACATTTCTAAAAATGTTGGTCCACTCTGTCAAAGAGAAACAGACCCTGTGTTTTTTCTCATGCTGTATTGCTCCGTCGGTGGCCTAGTGGTTAGGCTCTCGGACTCGCAACCGTAAGGTCGTGGGTTCGAATCCCGTCAGGGACCCGACGTTGTGTCCTTGGGAAAGGCACTTTACACGAATTTTCCTCACTTCACCCAGGTGGGAATGGGTACCCGGCTATAGACAGCGAAAGATCTTGTCAGTTTGTTAGTGTTTGAGCGCTTAATCGGCTGCTTGCACTGTATGCTTCCCAGGAAGCTGAGAATGTTTCGGAGTGTTCTATGGTCTGCTGGGGTAATAATATAGTGTAAAGCGCATAGAGCCTGCTGTTGAGCGGGGATATGCGCTATACAAATGCTATCTATTATTATTATTATTATTGCATAGAATCGACCCCCATGAATGTTTGGCCGGATTTTAAGAAATTCTGTGTAATCACTTTGGATCTCTTTGATTGTACCATGTACAGCAGTATGGCTAAAACATTCACGTTTTTTTCTTTGTTTTTAGACCTAATTTTGTGTCTGAGAACTGAGAACAGGGTTACTTCAGAAATCTCATTTGGAAGGGAGCTTGGCCATCGGATTATTCTGTGGGTTTATCTCAAATGAATGTCAGACAAATTCCTTTTGATTTCCAAATGTTGTGTACAAATTAATATATAAAACGCAACACTTTAGTGTAAAGGAAATTACTAGCAAAAAAGTAGTACAGGGTGTTTGTTTTTTTATCACACTGTGTATGTGTGTATGTGTGTGTGTGAGTGTGTGTGTGATATATACATATATATACATATATATAA
>NW_004798718.1:63823-65454 GCF_000002075.1 Aplysia californica | reverse complement strand
TATATACAACATTTCAAATTACTTCTTAGCCAAGGACATGAGGTGGGAACCCCGATTCAACAATTCTATAAGTCAAACCCCAGTGACCATTGATCAATGTTTAGGCACTGTGTTCCCAAACAATTAAAAACAAAAATGACAATATATTTTTTCAAAATACGGTAAGTGCGCAAACAGCTAAAAACACCTACATCATAAATCCTTTGAAATATTGGTATTTATTCTGTGGCACCTGAGTGAAATCAGGCGCTTTCCTCACAATAATGAAATCAAAGAAACCGACATTTTCCAACATTGGCCAATTTTTATCGATTTTTAAAAAGCTCAACACCTTTTGTGTCCATTTCGGAACATATTATTATATGAGGGTCTTTTATTGAAAAACATTGATCATAGGCATAAAAATTGTAAATTTGCATTTTCCATGGACACTACAGCAGTCGGTCGAAGTACCGAACTTTGGCAGCTATTTTCTCGCTCATTTATTTGTGAGGCATCATGGTGAAATCAGGCGCTCGTCAGAATAACGAAATCGGAGAAACGGGCATTTTCCTGTAAGGCAATTTTTAATGAATCTTTGATTTTTGGCTCAAACCCTTATAGGTCCATACAAAAACAAATTAGCGGGGCTCTCGTGGCCTAGAGGTTAAGGTGTTGGCCTCTCATTCAAAGGTCCAGGGTTCGAATCCGGGTAGCGACCGAAAAATTTTCTTCTATAAAATTGTCTCCTTTCACCTCCTTTCCTGCTCTCTAGCAATATTCTGTTGTCTGCTTTCGCGCGCTCATATGACCTTATGTAGTTACGAACGCCGTAAAACCCTCTACTATAAAAACCCAACATATTTCCATGGGAATTATACTGAAAAACGTTGATTAAAGGCACGAATTGTTTCAGTTTTCAAAGACTCTTTAGCTATTAGAGTTACCAAACTTTGGCGGCCATTTTCTCGCTAATTTCGTCTCTGAAACCAGGCACCTCGTTCAATCGCAAATATCTTGACTTCTCTTTAAGATGTATGTGTATTTTATTTTCATTGAAAGCATAACAAATGAAAAAGCTTTCAGATGATACCAATAACTCCACATGCCCAGAAATTGACGAGCACCTGAGTCCACCGCGTCATGACACATTTACCTCTAACGCCACTGATCCCCATTTATTTATTTCAATCGAAAATGTCTCGACTTCGATGTAAGGTACATGTCTTTTATTTTCGTCAAATCAAAATCAGGACAAAGAACAGGTTTTATGTTAAAATGATGCCAATAACTCCATATACCCAAAAATGTACGAGCACCTGATTCCACTGCGTCGTGACCACTCTATGTAAAACATTGATAGGCCTGCGAAATCATGAATAATAATTACATCTATAATATCCGAATATGATATACATATTATGTACTGGTACGTCTACAATGTGTACAATATGCATATTTTCTTCTTTTTTTAAAACAAAAAACAACAAAACAACTAAAAACAATAACAATTGTTGATGCGTACGTATTTCATCAGAACGGCAGGAACTTCATCTTTTGAGAAGATGAGAAAATGAGAAGATTCTGTTTGGGTAGATTTTCTCTATTGTCGGGTTTACCTTGCTTTTTGTCGATTGTTATTTTTCCGAGGG
>NW_004798718.1:61758-62882 GCF_000002075.1 Aplysia californica | reverse complement strand
CAGGTGGGCGGATTATTTCGTTTCTGAAAGCTCGATAATGTGTGTTGTCTAAAAGCTGATGGGAGGGTGGAGAGTTGGTTATCTCTCGCCAGGCCTATAGAAGGTGACGTCAGAAATGTTAATCAGTAGGTGTAGTAGCGGAGGGTTTTGCGGTTGCTGAAGAACACAGCAACACAAACGATGACGATGATGAGGGATACAACTCCACATCCAATAGAAATGAGGGAGAGCCGCTTGGAAGATTCGGCGTGTTTGTTTGCAGCCACAAAGTCGTTGTGATTCAGAGCTGAACGGGACTGTGGAGGTAGATGCATAATAATAATATTAATGATGATGATAATAATAATAATAGTATAAAAAATAATAATAATAATAATAATAATAATAATAATAATGATAAT
Organism: Aplysia californica; assembly: GCF_000002075.1. NCBI lineage: Eukaryota > Metazoa > Mollusca > Gastropoda > Aplysiida > Aplysiidae > Aplysia > Aplysia californica. The sequence continues at coordinate 62,481 of NW_004798718.1, read as the reverse complement.
AAATATATCTTTTAGGGTGCCCACTCCCTAGTGGCTCCAGGCGCTTCACAATAAAATTGAAAACCATTTTGACAGCTTTCATAACGTCATGCTTCAAGTATACCTGCCCATCAAATGCAGGACAATCCTCTCAACACATGCATGCACCCGCAGTCTGACTAAACAGCACGTATACAAAGACACATTTGACTGCAGCTGCTCATCATACTAACTGTAGGGAAGGAAGAATCAAACTAGCTGGTAAATTAGGATTTAATTTTAATAATCTGTGAATTCTGACCAGTTCTAGATGTGGTTAACGTAGAAGTCCCTCTTAATCAAATGATCATGTAATGAAAAGAAATTCCGAACTTTAACTTAATCTCAAAATACTATTTTTTGAAATTACTGTTGCTGTTGTTGTTGTTGTTGTCGTCGTTTTGTGTTGCTGTTGTTTTCGATGTTGCTGTTGCTGTTGTTGTTGTTGTTGTTGTTGTTGCTGTTGTTGCTGTTGTTACTATTGTCGTTATTTTTGTTGCAGCATGTGTTGTTGTAGCTGCCGTGGTGGTTTCTGTTGCTGTTACTAATTGTATTCCATCAGTCACTATTTCATGAGATTTGCGATCACTTGGAGGGGTCACAGACAAAGTCAGCTGATCACACTGGCTACCTCACGGCAGGCGGCATGCCTATCTATCTATCTATCTATCTATCTATCTATCTATCTATCTATCTATCTATCTA
>NW_004798718.1:58929-61658 GCF_000002075.1 Aplysia californica | reverse complement strand
ATATTAATAACAATAAAAACTGAAAAAACAGACCGACAGACAGACAGACAGACAGACAGACAGACAGACAGATAGATAGATGGACAGATAGATAGATAGATAGATAGATAGATAGATAGACAGATAGATAGATAGATTGATAGATATATAGATAGATAGATAGATTGATAGATAGATAGATAGATAGATAGATAGATAGATAGTTAGATAGATAGATAGATAGAAAGATAGATAGACTGATAGATAGATAGATAGATAGATTTCGTCATCACCAAGTATCAGATTTGCAACATACATCGCCGATCATGGTTTGTCATTCATTTCTATGCTCGTAAGCTCTAAACAAATGTACCGACAGGACTGTCAAAAACAAACAAACAAACAAACAAACCAACCAACAAACAAAAACAAACGAATAAACACACAGACGAACGAACGGGCAAACAAACAGATGTATGAACAAACAAACAAATAGATGAACGAACAGAAGGACAAACAAAAAAATGAACGAACGAATAAACAAACAAACAAGCAGACAAACAAACAAGGCTTACTTACTTCGGAAGCTTTCATGATGGCGACAATACCAAGTGGCCAGAAACAGCATAAGGTGACGAAGATAGCCAGGCCCATACGGTCCGGCACTTGCTGAATCACCGGCTGAGTGACCACAGCAGGCTGGTGAGTGACCACTGCCGTATTGTTCGTGCTCTGCATGGCCTGCTGAGGAGTGTCCACAATGGTTACTACACACGTGAGTTATAGGTTACCGTGAGTGGACACTGAAGAAAAATCCATCACACTCCTCTTTGAAATGGAAACATATTTGGTCGCTTTTAAGCACAAGGAGGCTACCTCGAAAAATGCTGTTTTGAGAAAATCGAAGGTAAAGTTTATGCTCCTTGTTGAGTTTCTTTCAAAGACAAGGCGAATTTTCTCTAGAACGAAACAAATATGCACACCGATTAAACCAAACTTCTATACGTTGGGCAATGCCCACTTTTGGTGTAGATCAAGATTTCTGGAAAATCCCGAAATCTGGGTTAGCCCACTTGTCCTTTAAAGCGACCATTTATAGGCTACCAAGAGTGGACACTGAAGAAAAGTCCATCACACCCCTCTTTGAAATGGGAACATAATATTTTAGAGGTGGCCAGATTTTCTTTGTTGGTGTGGCAAAAACTACCGTGATTTTTACACAAATTGATCAAATCCTGCATCTACAGGTCCTAGAATTTAAGTACATCGTAAGTATATTCACAGAAGATGGGCGACTGAACAGAGAAATTGAAACACGAGTACAAAAGCCAATAATGTTAGCTACCAGCTTACTCCACTACTGAAACATCCTAACATCCCCACGACAACAAAACTCAAAATGATCAACACCATATTCATCCCAACACTCGCCTATCAATGCCAAACATGGACAACGAACAAAACATTAGAGCAAACAATTATAACATGTGAAATGCAATGTCTTAGAAAAGCAGCGAACAAGACCAGGCGAGACAAAATTATAAACTCTGTAATCCGAGAAATGGTGGGCACAAATGAAGTCATGCATCACATCCAACTCCAAAGAATCAAATGGTTCGGACATCTCCTATGATTACCAACGCACTGTCCAGCACAATGTGCCTTCATAAAAAAAATCGATGGCAACAAGGCTAGAGGGTGACCGAGAAAGATCTGGATAGATGGAGTCAGGGAAATATTAACCACCCATGGCATCCCCCTGACCCAAGCTCTCCGGTTGGCGACAAGGAGACGTCTCTTTCTTCCTGCGACACCCAAAAGGGTATAAGCGGCGGATAAAAGTAAAGTAAAGTAAAGATCAAATCCTAAAAAAATCAATCACATCTAATTTTTTTCCTGGGTCATTTTCATGATTATTGAGCCCAAAAGCCAATCATCAAGCTACTTGCAGTCACATGACATTTCCTGGTCAGATTTATTTGCACATGCGAAGCAATAGACAATAATGGACTACCAGGTGGAATTTGAGGGACCAAAGTAGAGATCTATTAGATATAGCGTAAACTGGCCAGAGCAATGGGAATGGGATACCTAATTGGATCTAATCACGGAGACCACACGTTCAGTTGACCATCTACCATTGAGGACTTAGAAACAGTTATCTTGTTTCGGCAAGTCAAACCTAATCGTTTCCCTGGGGAACAAGAGTGGCCCATCTCCACTTTCGAAGAAAGATTAAAACTTTAATCACGTCTCATTACCGTGAAAGAAAGCTTGTTCATATCTCTGAGTTGTCGGAAGGCCTATGTGTAACTCTCAGGCGATAATATTTGAAGTTGGGGCCGAAATATAGTTCTGTTTTCATTCTTAGAAAACGGAAAATTGCTTTTAAAAACTCAAAAAACAACAACAAATAAACCAAAATAAAACAAAACTGCCCAATGTGGAATTGGACCACAGTTATTCTTTTTGGAACAATTAATTAGACAATTTTCAAAACACCTTCATTGCTTCAAATTCAACTGAAGGTCATTTTCATGGGTAGAGTTAAGCTTCTGAGGAGCGCACAGACCTAAACCGCTGTCTTTTGAGTGATTTCAAATCGTTGGCCTGGAATGTTTTTTTTGCAGAATGGTCAACTGGTAAATGGTTATGATCTTGGGCAATTTTTTGTATCCGTCTACTACCAGAAAAAGGGAAATTCGTAAATATTTCTATGGTTACCTTCGTTCTGTTTCATTTGAAAAAGT
>NW_004798718.1:56766-58300 GCF_000002075.1 Aplysia californica | reverse complement strand
CATAACAAAATCTACAAAAATAATTGTTTAAAAGAGTAAGAGAAAATAAATAAATGAATACAATAAAATGAAGAAACAAATAACTGAAACAGAAATAAAGAGACCAGTTTGAAAAAGTAACCACGGTATCAGGCACACAGACGAAGACAAGGGACGTGAGCGAGGTCGGTACCTCAGAATTACACAGTTCTATCTGCTCAATACCTAGTTTTGAGAAATTTGACCTAAAAAATCTTGAATTTCACAATAATATGAAAAGCTTTTTCGGATACAGTTTCATTTTTGTTTGTTTGAATATCTGGGTTACCACTCTGTACAATCTTGCGATTTTGATAGAGCAGACAGAGCATTGATCTCTGATCTCATGGTCTTAGAGGGTCAAAACGGTTAAGAATGCCAGGTTGAACTTTGTCATTAATTCTGAGGTATCGAGGCGTACACTTACATTCGGTGGTGGATAGTAGGGGCTGTAAGGGTAAGATTTCCCTAGGTGTACACTTACCTGCGGCGGTGGGTAGTAGGGGTTGTAAGGGTAAGGGTTTCCCGAGGGGCCGCCGAAGCTGGTGTTGTGTTGGTTGTAAGGGTAAGGGTTTCCCGAGGGGTCGCCGGAGCTGGTGGTGTACCCTGCGTTCATCTGTGCTCCATTCATGTTGTCGTAGTTTGGTGGTGGGAATTTAGCTGAAAATAGGGGAACCGGGTAGGGTAGGGGGGGCGGAGGAGTTGTTTTAGTAAGGTTTTACTGCGCTCGCAAATGCATAAGGTCATATGAGCGCCAAAGGGTGGATGTCAACAGAGAGGTCCATACAGGGAATCAGGCTAACTCTGCTCACCTCGCTAGCCTCAACAGCACAAAGTCTGCGTCCACTATCAAGGAACCGCGGAAATAGCAGTTCACAAGAGAGTGACAAACATACCAAAGAAGTAGAGGAAAATGACGATAGTTAGGATCAGGGGCGGTTTGTTAACTGGGCAAGACCGGTGCCGGTCAGATTTTTGTCAGCTGAACAGAGGTTTATTGCTGATGACGATTTTCATTCAGTTTTAAGTAAATCCAAACAAACATGTATCAACATTCAAAAACACCTTGTCGATTTGAAGGCGCTCAAATAGACAAGTGGGATTCACTGCTGTTTTGTCGCGACATAACCTCATGCCTTCACGTTAGTTATCGCGCCAGCTCGTAACTTTAAATCGTCTCCCGTCGAGCCGTCACGTCGCGGAACTTCGTACTACGTACGAGGCCAAACACACGGCGGGCTTGGCTTAGGCCTAGCGATGACGTCAGTCCCATGGACAAATCCATCGTCAGCCCTCAAGGGCGAAGATTACATCCCTTAATTGCCAGATTGGCCTCTTTGTATCTTACAAAATTAAGAATGAGAGCATAGACACATGTATTATTTTATCAGCAAAACATGTATTTATTATTCTGCCTTTCTCTAAGTAATATCAGAACATTTATTGTCAGCATGGCACTAATCTTTTTTGTTTATTGACTTTTTAACCACCTGTAGTTCTTGTTTGGCATTTACTC
>NW_004798718.1:54128-55129 GCF_000002075.1 Aplysia californica | reverse complement strand
AGGTTAGGGTAAGAAGGGGTGGAGTGGGGTGGGGTGGGTGGGTTGGGGTAGGGTTGGGGTAGTGTAGAATAGGGTAAAATGGGGTAGAGTGGGGTTGGGTGGGGTGGGGTGGGTTGGGATAGGTTAAGGATAGGGTAGGGTAACACAGGGTGGGGAAGGGTAAGATAGGGTAAAATGGAGTAGAGTGGGGTGGGGTGGGTGGGATGGGGTAGGGTAAGGTAGGGTAATGTAGGGAAAGGTAGGGTAGGGTAGGGTAGGGTAGGGTAGGGTAGAGTGGGATGTGTTGGGGTAGGGTAGGATAGGGTATGGTAGGGTGGGGTAGGGTAGGATAGGGTAAGATAGGGTACAGTGGGGTGGAGTGGGTGGGTTGGGGTAGGGTAGGTTATGGTAGGGTAGGGTAGGGTGGGGTAGGGTAAGATAGGGCAGGGTAGAGTGGAGTGGGGTGGGATATAGTAAGATAGATCAGTCAGTCTTCTGATCAGTAGGTAGGCAGGTAAATAAGTAGGTAGGCAGGTAGATAGGTTGGTAGGTAGGTAGGTAGATATGTTGGTAGGTAGGTAGGTATGTAGGTAGGTAGGCAGGTAGATAGGTTGGTAGGTAGGTAGGTAGGTAGGTAAGTAGGTAGGTAGGTAGGTAGGTAGGCTGGCTGATAAGTGCATTGGAGAATGGAAAATAAATAGATTGGTTAGTAGGTAGTTATGTAAGAAATAGGTTAGTAAGTCGGTAAGTAGGTAGGTAGATAGGTAGGTAGGTAAGGAAGTAAGAAGATAATACGTAGATGGGTACTTTGGTAGGTAACTATTATTATTATCATCATTATTTCACGATCACTTTATTGTTTCTAGCAACAGCTAAAATTATGCATGAGACTGATTAACAATAAAGCCCCCTCGTACTTAAGCAGCCGGACCCAAGTGTATGTCTCACCACGTTCTCTAAGATAGGGAGATCAGTTTCAAATGGGAGCACCCAGGATAGGAAAAAGATCCCAACCAACACCC
>NW_004798718.1:49546-51067 GCF_000002075.1 Aplysia californica | reverse complement strand
TACTAATAATACCCATTCCAGGTGAAGAGACACAGGAAAGCAATAGGAATACAAAGTAACACAAATTAAGTTTACTTTCTTTACTTTCTTTATTGCCCAACCAAATACTAAACCCTATCTTTTACATATCCCACTCAAAAGTCCCTTTTTATTGCGTAGGCTGGGGTGGTCGCTCGTTACGGAAGTCCTTCCACAATAATAATAATAATAATAATAATAATAATAATCGTACTGTAATAGAGCTAAGCCCGTTTCTGGGGTCTGTAAAAACTTTTTACACAGGTGCCCATAAAATCTACGAAAAAATGACTCAGACAAGAATTGCCTCAAAGGGTTACGTGGGCATATTTTCAAAGTTCGAAAACCACCTTTTGATTTTTCATGTTTGCTGGTTTTTCCTGTAAATCGAAGCTCTCAGATGTTTTCACTGTGCCATTTCATATTTTACTGGGGACTTTCAGATTGTGCTTTTTCGTGCGTCGTAAAACACTTACCAAAAAAAAAAAAAAGACAAGACGCTACGGTTGCTACGGTTAACGCTGCAATAGTGTACCGGTGTCAGCGATAAAAATTAAGTAGCATATTTATAGGGTTAGAATAGATATCTAGACTGCAAATGAAGTTCAGAAGGAAGGGAAACAAGTCTGGCAGACCTGCAAGTGCCTGATGTGAAATTTGAATTCGAGAGCGGCTCAAAAGAAGGAAAATATTTCTGAAAAATACGGGGGTTTTTTGTAACATTTGCGTACCCACACAGAAACCGGACGTCCCGGACTAGACCGTTTGGGAATGAACATTTGTGAGGCAGCGTGGTGGAATCGGGCTGTTGTCAGTTTTTGGACATGTAGAGTTATTGGTATCATCTTAAAGCCTGTTCACCTGTCCTTATTTGGATGAAAAAAGTATCCATTTATCTTGAATACAAGTAGATATACTTGCAATTGACGAAGGTGGGGGTCATCTGTTTTCAGAGGTAAAATTAGTTAGAAAATAGTCGCCAAAGATTAGTTATTTCCTTAGCTTAAGAGCTTGTTGTAACTGAAAATTTATTTTTTTGTGCCTTTAATCAACGTTTTTCAGAAAAATCCATATAGAAATGAGTTCTTTAATGGGCATGAAAGGTGTTGAGCCAGAAAACAAAAATTTGATAAAAATTCACGAACCTGCGAAAAAATGCAGATTTCTTCACTTTGATTATTTTGACGAGAGCCTTTTTCCACCACGCTGCTTCACTTTTTCATTCCACGCCTTCTGTCGGGCAAAAGGGGGATTCTTTTCGTAGACCTTGCCTCTATCAATTCTTTCACCTTTCCCGGCACCTGTCTGTTTTTTTCTTTTGTTGAGTGTTTTACGGCTCTCGCGCGACGAAAGCAGACGACAGAACATGGTTAAAGAGAAGGAAAGGAGGTGAAATGAGACAATTTTAGAAAAGAAAATGTTCGGTCACTGTCAGGTTTCGAGCCCGGGACCTATTGAATGAGAGGCGAACACTGCAACCTCTAGACCAATAGAGCTCCCCCC
>NW_004798718.1:46975-49094 GCF_000002075.1 Aplysia californica | reverse complement strand
CCCCCTCCCCCCCACCCCTTCCCCTGCTCAATTTCTTTCCACGGCGCGTGTGTCGGACTTCAAAGAGCTGACTGGCACGACATTCCTTAGGGACAGGTGTTTGGGTGGCGGGGACGCAGAGAGATTTGATTGGAGGAGACACCGGGGAGATTTGAATCATCCACGCGAACTGCCACACGCGCGTTATTTGATTGTAGGCCGATGTACGTACGTCGCTCGTTTGAGTGTATCATGTATGTGTTCGTGTTTGTGTGTGTGTGTGTGTGTGTGTGTGTGTGTGTTTGTGCGTGTGTATGTGTTTGTATGTGTGGGTGTTTGTTTGCTTGTTTGTTCGTGTGCGTGTGTTTGAGTGTGTGTGTTTGTTTATGCGTGTGTGTTTGTAGGTGTGTGTTTGTTTGTTTGTGCGTGTGTGTTTGTCGGTGTGTGTGTATGTTTGTTTGTGCATGTGTGTGTTTGTGTGTGTGGCGTCGTTCGTTTGAATGTAGATCTCTATGTATGTATGCATGTGTGTTTGCTTGTTTGTGTGTGTGTGTTTGTGTCTGTATGCGTAAGTGTGGGTGTGTGCGTGTATTTATATGTGTGGGTGTGTGTTTGCTTGTTTGATTGTTTGCTTGTGTGTCTGTGTGTGTATGTGTGCGTGCGTGTTTGTTTGTATGTGTTTGTTAGTGTGTCTCAGTGCGTATATGTGTATGTGTTTGTTTGTGTGTGTGTGCTTGTTTGTGTGTTTGTGTGCGTACGAGTGTGTATGTATATAGTATATGTATGTACGTCTGTGTGTGCTCCTGTGTATGTGCATGCTTGTGTGTGTATGCGTAATTTGAGCGCGCGCGCGTGTGTGTGTGTGTGTGTATTTGTATGTGTGTGTGTGTGTCTGTTTGTGTTCGTGTGAGTGTGTGTATGTATGTGTGTGCGTGCACGTGTATGTGTGTGAAAAAAGTAGGAGAAGTGTTCGCGGCTTGGAGTCAGTGGCGGTTTGTTAACTGGGCAAGGTCGGCGGTGCCGATCAAACTTTTGTCAGCTGGACTGTTGACTAGAGGTTTATTGCTGATGATAATTTTCATTCCGTTTTAAGTAAATCCAAACAAACATGTGTCAACATTCAAAAGCACCTTGCCGATTTGAAGGCGCTCAAATAGAGAAGTGGGATTCACTACTGTTTTGTCGCGACAGAGCCTCATTCCTATAATATGTTGGTTTATCGCGCCGGCTCGTAACTTTAAATCGTCTTCCGTCAAGCCGTCACGTCGCGGAACTTTGTACTACGTACGAGGCCGAACCAACTTAGGCCTAGCGATGACGTCAGTCCCCTGGACAAATCCATCGACTGCCCTGAGAGCGAATAGGGCATCCCTTTGTTGCTAAATTGGCCTCTTTGTAGCTATTAAAATTAAGAATGAGACTGTCTTGAGCAGCGCAGACACATGAATTATTTTATCAGCAAAACATGTATTTATCATTCAGCCTTTCTTTAACTACTCTCAGAACATTTATTGTCAGCATGGCACTATTTCTTTTTGTTTATTAACTTTTTAACCACCTATAGTTCCTGTTTGGCATTTACTCACCGTTTTCTCCCCACTAATAACTTACCTGGCCCATAGGCCTATGAGTCTAGCCGAGCCGGCGAAAGGAGGAATCGTCTAGTGAAGATTTTAAGGAGAATTATAACGAGGAGCGATAGGCACTCGACTGTCAGAGTCTGGGCCGAAAACAATAGGCCTACCCCTTCCTTTTCCTCCCCTTTTCCACCGTCACCCCAGCTAGACACCAAGTTCTATAATTAGCATTTGACACACTTCCCTACTTTGTTACAACACAGTGTTCTGTTTTGAGAACTGAGAAGTGCGATGAAGAACATTTGATGATAGATGATAGATCTATAATGATTGGAAACTGTTGTGTGCTAACTTTGTCCAGCTTTGTATAGTATCTGATTGTAGACTTGATCTGCTTGGGACAGCGTCACTGGTACAGTATCAATTGACTTTTTGTCATCATACAGGACAGTTCTTGTTACATACATATATATCTAGTAACGGGTCCAGTGCACGTCGGTATTTTGTGTGGGGGTGTAGAAAGTACGAGTGAAGTATTGGAGGCCAGGACCAGCAGTTTATTG
>NW_004798718.1:43545-44716 GCF_000002075.1 Aplysia californica | reverse complement strand
GAGAGAGAGAGAGAGAGAGAAGAAGAGACAGGGAGAGAGAAAAAGAGAGAGACAGACAGACAGATAGACAGACAAAACAAACAGACAGACAAACAGACAGACACCAGATAGACAGAGCGAGAGGGGTGAAAAAGAGAAATAAAGAAACAAAGAAAGAGAGAGAGAGAGACAGGGAGAGAGAAAAAGAGACAGGGAGAGAGAAAAAGACAGACAGACAGACAGACAGACAGACAGACAGACAGGCAGACAGACAGACAGACTGACAGACAGACAGACAGACAGACAGACAGGGAGGGAGGGAGATAGATGACAGAGGGACACTGGAAAACGAGTAGATTTACTGAAAATTAAACCGATTATTCCTTTAATTAAGGGGATATTATTTTTTCAGATCTATAGAGACGAAGTAATATATCTGCGTCTATTTGTTTATTAGAATGTATGTTAACTTAAGCCAAAAACAAGTCTTACAGTTTATGGAGGAGGGAGGCAGGGGAGTTGCCTAAAATATTCGATATAATTCATAGGCCCCCTTTCTTAAAAGGCCTAGTAACCTAGTGAACTAACTACAGACGGTACTACACTTTCTCATGACATGACAGCATCCCTGAGCATCGCCGTAGCAGCGATCATCGCGCGTAAGTGTTTTCGCGCCCCACGCCGGGCGATACGCGAAACAATGCACTGTTGTTATGGAGCGCCGCCACGAGTGTCATCTCTCTATTACTGTAAACCCTCTCTGGTAATACTGAGGTAGCGAAGTGTGTTGATATAGAACCATAGATTTATACTACTAGGCAATAAAAAGGAGATAGCCCTATGTTTAGGACTGGCTTCCATAGTGTACGAGAGGACCGTATTACGTAATAAGCACGTCTCGATAGTGTAGCGACGTTGTGTCCTTGGGAAAGGCACTTTACATGAATTCTCCTCACTTCACCTAGGTGGGAATGGGTGCCTGACCATAGACAGCGAAAGATCTTGTCAGTATTTTAGTGTTTTAGCGCCTATAAATGGCCGCATACACGGTATACTTCCCAGGAGGTTGAGTTTGTTTCAGAATGCTCACAGGTCTGCTGGGGTAATAGTATAGATCGTGAAGCGTATAGAGCTTGCTGTTGAGCGGGGATTTGCGCTATACAAATTAATGCTATCTATTAATTATATTTAT
>NW_004798718.1:39195-43445 GCF_000002075.1 Aplysia californica | reverse complement strand
ACCGCGCGTAAGTGTTTTCGCGCCCCGCGCCGGGCGATACGCGAAACAATGCACTGTTGTTATGGAGCGCCGCCACGAGTGTCATCTCTCTATTACTGTAAACCCTCTCTGGGCTACATGCTTCCCCGCCGCGCATCACCCCGGCCGTTCTGTAGGCCAATGTTGATTTTTCTTGAACTGGACAGAATTTTAAACTTTTATCAGTGTTCATCGAGATTAATAGTATTATAGTCAACATTGGAGTGACTTGTAATATAAAGAGTTTGTGTGATTCGATTTACTAGATTAGATCTGTCAACTAATGTTACGAGGGGCATACCAAAAGCTTTTTACCTGACCATGAAGGAATAAAATTAGAAAGCGCTGATATTTGGTACTGAGCTTAGTATTTCTCTACGTAAACGCTTCTCACAGTTACACATTTTTGCCATCAGTGTATGACCTTGAAATGACCTTGAGAACAGAAGACCCTCTCTAGGCCTATGTCAGGAAACCTCCCCTCTACAGTTTCTTTGACCTCATCATCACTTTCAAAATGCTTTAGTTTTAAATCCTTTTTCAGTTTGGGGAATAAAAATAGTCAGACGGGACTAAATCTGGAGAATAGGATGGATGTGGCAAAATTCCATAGCCATTTTCTCGCGCAATTTCTGCAGCTTCTCTTGAAGTGTGTGCTGTGAAGCAGCAAAATGCCTTTTCGGATCATTCTTCTGCGTTTTTCTTTTCTTTTATAGCCTCTTGTAATTTTTTAGCTGGTTAGAATAATGGTCTTCGGTGATCGTATATCCATTTTCAAAATAGTCTGTCCCCATAACTCCTTCTTGGTACCCAAAAGACGGATTGAATCACTTTTCCTCTAGATGGCTGCGCCTTTGCCTTCTTTGATGTTGGAGACGAGGGCTATTTCCTCTGTGTTGAAGAAGATTTTGACTCAGGATCGTAATGGTGGACTCATGTCTCATCCATGGTTACAAGTATTTCAAAAAAATTAGTTTCTTCCTTTTCATACAGACCAAGCAATTCTTAACAATGATCCACACGTTGAACTTTATGAGGAGGAATCAACAAACTTGGGACCCATCTCGCAGAAACCTTGGTCATATTCAAATGTTCATTAAAGATTCGTTCAACTGATCCAATGCAAAGGTTAATTTCTTTGCTCAGATGCTCGACTGTCACCCGCCAGTCAGACAACACAAGTTTTTTTTAATTTTCAACACTTTCTCTTCTGTTGTTGCTGTCACTGGGCGACCATCACGGCGACCATCTTCACTGTCCATGAATCGGCCTTTGAATTTTTTAGACCACAATTTCTTCACAGCATAGGATGGGCAATCAGTTCCATAATAATATGCGGCATTCATCTTCGTAAAAATATCCTGTAGTTGCTTGCCCTGCAAGGACAAAAACTTCATTACTGCTCTGTGCTCAATTTTATCCAGTTTTATGTTGAAACTGGAGAACAACATACCTCCATTCAGTTGCAGTGTGCTGGTGGTAAAACCAGAGATTGGAAATTCCCCAAAATTGACATGCATTCTAGGAAGCTGATTGTTGGCTTTCACCCCGAATTTCAGTTTACTACCTTCATTCCTTCATAGTCAGGTAACAAAAACAACTTTTGGTATGCCCCTCGTAGTTCGGATCTAGATCTTCAGGACCACCCCCCCCCCCTGAAGGACTTTCAAGATGCGTCTGTTCACCTGCTTCTCCCACAACTCCTCTATAGTGGTGGAGAAAGAATCTCGCGTATCCAGACTGAAACAAAGACTCGTCTGCGGCGACGACAAGAAGGACCGGCGTTCGAGTCCCTACAAGCTTCGATCTTCGACCCCGCACGGCAAGAAAAAGCCATCCTCTTTGAATCTCAGCAATAAAGAGAACGAGTATACTGCGGAGATACACGCGGATGGCGTGACGTCAGACTCTGTAGACAACACAGCACATCTCCTACAAGACAAACTAAAACTTCAGCCCAAGGACTCGAAGAAAAAGGAAACTTGGAGCAGTATTCGACTAGCTGCTCGCACGTCAAATTCACTCCCCACCATCCCGCTCTCCTCGTCGCACGCGCGTTCCTCCGCTTCCAACATCTACTCTGGTTCTTCGGGGGTGAGTAAAAGTACCACCAGGGTTAGTTTCGCTCTCCCACCTCTCGTGGGTTCAGCTCCCACCGCCCACAGCGTGGAATTTGTGGGTAAGAATGGTGCTCACAATGTCTGCTGTGATGATGAGGACAGACCGCTTCCTTCATCAAGTGGCCCACTGTGTAAACACTACGGGTGTCACTGCCACTCTATCTACATCAAAGAACTTGACGGCACACAGAACACTGACGTTGCCGGTGACGGTACCGGCTACCTACCACTGTCTCAGGTGTTCCCATCACATCACGATGACGGCCGAGATGACGTGACGCCAACCGCATCCCCCAGACGTCACGAACAGAAAGGGGAGGCTGGCGGCTGTTGGAATGGCGCTTACGTACGAAGCGATGGCTCACCTCTGAAACCCGAGTGGGACGCTGCAAGCTCTGCCCCTTCTCTCATCACGCCCTGGGGCCACGCCCCTGATTGTAGACACGTCTGCCAGTTTGTATCTCCCTCGTCCTCTACATGCGGAAGTCAAATTTCATCCCCGCCTTACGTGCCTATGATAAACCCAGGACACCTACCTATGTTTTACCGCCCGACGAAAACGAGGGACACTTCTGACATCTCCAGCCCACCTAAGAGTTCTTCTTCTTCTACTTGCTCAGACAGGCGTGCTCCGAGGCGTTCTAGTTCTCTGCGAGGCCCCGGTGATACTTCTGCCCGGATCAGACCCGTGTTGAACGCGTTCAGTTTCTCTCCGGCTGAGGAACCCATGACGCCGTTAGTGAGTCAAGTCTTTCCTGTGGGGTGTCTAAACGAGGCGTTTCTACATGGCACCGGGACTGCATCGTCGCCCCCAACAACCGGAGAAAGTAATTCTTCTTCACCCTCTCCCTCTCTTCTCACACCTCAGCAGCAACAGCAGCAGCACCAAATTCTTTTTAATCGTTATTTACAACAGTATCACAGCCATCACCATTACCAACAACTAAAACAGCAGCAGCAGCAGCAACAACAACAACAACAGATTCATATGCAACAACTGCACCAGCTACGTATCCAACAACAGAAAAAACAACAGCAGCAGCAGCAACGGCAGCAACAACAGCAGCATTTACCATCACTGACGCCACCACCAGCAAACGAGGAGACGCCAGTAGGAAGCCCCACACCTTCCACAAGTTCCCATCTCTACGAGCGATGCTCTCCCAACATGGCCGCCCACGCGCTGCAGTACTCATCCAGCTACACACAAGGTCAAGGTCAAGGTCAAAGCATACCGATGAGTCAGTTCAAGGGGAACAACGTGCTCACCTCTGACCCCTACGACAGCTGCTCGTCTCCACCCAGCTCCCACTACATGAATTCTGAGGTCTCGGGATTTACTGGCCTTGGCTTACCACACCTACTCAGTACGGTAAGTTTATTATGTTTGTTTTGTTTTTTGTTTATTTTTTTGTCCATTGCCCTTTGCTATGATATTGACGCCATCTGATTAGTAGAAAAATGTGCGTATGATAGTGCCCAATAATGTATTACGTACAAAATTAATTGTTATAACATATAACTCTAACATTATATCGTAAATGTTCAAGATAATTACAGATGTTTGTGAAGGATCTGAGAGTAATGTTGATTTTAGAAATGGCGGAGGTGGTGGTGTTTAGTGATGATGTGGAATGGTGTTTATGTATAAATATAACTATTGATAAGAAGAAATGCTTCTGGTTTGTTTTTTGGGGGTTGTTTTTTAAAATAATGTTAGCGTTAGTCCTATCTTCCTCTGCTCTGACGAGTCACGAGGGATGTTGACACCCTCTATCCCGTTCCCTACTGGAACCATCTTTACGGTCACCGTGAAGTTCCGAAATGGTGGGCACAGTCTCTGCTAAGGTCACCTTAACAGTGGTTGGTTTATCACACATGTATCTATTTTTGTGGTTACTGTGATTTTTCTTTTACTGTTGATCGTGTTCCTGCTGCTGCTGCTGCTACAGTTGATGTTGCTGTTGTTGCTGTTGGTTTTTGTTGCTACTGGTGTGGGTCTTTCTTCTTCTTCTTCTTCTTCTTCTTCTTCTTCTTCTTCTTCTTCTTCTTCTTCTTCTTCTTCTTCTTCTTCTTCTTCTTCTTCTTCTTCTTCTTCTTCTTCTCTCTCTA
>NW_004798718.1:35575-36802 GCF_000002075.1 Aplysia californica | reverse complement strand
CCTCCTCTCTCAACCTTTCAAAGTCGTATCATCACAGGTGTCCCAAGGAGCAATAAGTCTACACTGTACCTACCCCATCGTTCTCTGTATAGACAGAGGTGGTGATTGTGTAAAAAAATAATTTAAAATCTAGAATTTTACACCAGACATGATATAATAAACTTTCATTTGAGAAAAGTGTGTATAGAGAGATTACATAATTATTCTGGAAATTATAATCAGACAGCCTTCCTAATATCTTACTATTTCTTCTCTCTCTACCCCCCACCCCCCTCCTGCTGTTTTTCCATTTCAGAACTTCAGAACTTTTTCAAATTTCAAAATGTCAGCGACATAGGTTCCTTAAGTTCACTTCGTTCATCTCTGAAAAATAAAGGGTTAAAAAAACAACAACCCTAGTCTATAGTTAACCGTAAGGGTGTAATAAATACAACATTAGGTCCCACAGCAGCGGGCGTGCGCCACCCCCCCCCCCCACCCCCCTATGATCCAGTTAGTTGAATAAACACCCATCGTAACACCCGTCCCCGTCGCGACCTCTGATTGGCTGGTGCCGACAGCTTGACGAGGTGACAGGGAGAAAGAAGGAAAAAAACCCACACGGGAATGCGGCAATGGATCAAACTTCTTTAACTCTATCCGTACGCCCTTGGATCATATTTTAACCCCGGGGTTGTATTCTTTACATTTTAGAATACTTCTAGCATGAATATCTTTTTGAAACTTTCGGTATTTCTCAAAAAAACATTTTGACAGACTGCAATGCAAAGCGTACGGATCGTATTAACAGTAAAGTTCCTCTTAGGAAAGTGGTGGCACAGAGTTCTCCACGTCATAAGGACATCGATAGTAAAACACGATGTACGGATAGGGTTAACAAGTTCACCTGTAGTGAACTACTTTTTTTATCTTCATCATATCCGCCCCCTTTTCAAACCATTTTCTTCTTTTTTGTTGTAGGAGAAGAAAAGAAAGCCCCTTAAAAAAATAAATGTAAAAAAAATCTTTAAGAATAATAGAATTATTCCCGCCAAAAGTCAAGCTAACAGGAAAATCATTTCTGTTAGCTCAGTTGGCCCCTCGTTCTGTTATGATGCGGATGACCTTGGTTCGAATACTAAAATGGGTGGCTTGTAAACTTGAGTTAATGGCGGTTCGGGGTTTTTTGTTTTTTTGTTTTTGTCTGTTGTTGTTTGTTTGTTTGTTTGTTTTTGGGGTGGGGTGGGG
>NW_004798718.1:33070-35099 GCF_000002075.1 Aplysia californica | reverse complement strand
GGGGGGTATATTAATATGTTTTTTATGCACAGTAGAATTGTAAATGGGCTGATTTATCAATGTCATGGTCATTTTGTACCAGAACAACATGCGAGGAACTTCTTTCCTCAGTCTTAAAATGGTAATTTTTTCCTGTACTTCTTTTATATGTTTGTCACTCTTTTGTGAACTGCTATTTCCGGGGTGCCTTGAAAGTCGAAGCAGACTTTGCGCTGTAGAGGCTAGAGAGGTGAGCAGAGTAAGTCTTATTCCCTGTATGAACTTCTCTGTTGACACACATCCCTTGGCGCTCATTTATGACCTAATGCAGTTGCAAGTGCAGTTAAAAAAAAAACTTACTAAAACCGGAGACGCCGGTAACCCGATAAACAAAGCATACAGGAGCGGAACAAACGTACATAGACATAGATGAGTGTAGACCTCGACCTTTCACAGCTTAAAAAAAAAATCTCCCAATTCATTACGACACCTGCTAAAGAGGATGGGTGTGAGAAAAACACTTAACTTTGACATTAACTAAGGGCGGCAAAACATCCTCCTGAGAGCTTAAATTAGCCCGAAGGAGGATTATTTTGAGAACTCACTGGTCTAAAGCGCTCTTCCGTGCCGACACCGCCCCCCTCCCAAAACCCCAATCCCTTTATCCCTTTTTTCTCCCACCCTCCTGTAGATTGTTTGTTACCCTGAGTAGAGCAATAAATAATGTTCTTTTTTCATATTGACATTTAAAAATTGTTTATTTTTATCCCTTGCCCATTAATATGAGATTGACGCCATCTGATTTGTAGGAAAACGTGCGGATTATAGTCTCCAATAATGTATTACGTGCATACTAAGTATGACAAGTAACTGTTACAGATAGAGATTCAAGGATTATAGATGTAAGTCATTGATCTGAGAACAATAATGATTTTAGAAATAATGGTGGTGATGAGAGATGATGTGGAATTGCGTTTAAGTAATGTTAGCGTTAGTCCTATCTTCCTCTGCTCCAAAGTATCACAAGGGACGTGGACAGCCTCTATCACGTTCCTTACTGGAACCACCTTTAATGTCACCGTGAAGTTCCAGGACCTTGTACAGCTTAAACTAAACTTGCTCTACTTTATCCATCCTATTGTACCTCTAGGGCGTCGAGGGGGGCCTGTCTCTAGCAAGTTTGATGGCCTGGCTGGGTGGGATATTGTATGTTCTCAGGGAATCCTTCACACCTCGGATCCAGGTCTTTCTTGGTCTTCCTCTTGCCTTGTACCATGTTACTTTTCTGTAGTAGGCTTTACTGGCAAGTGTGAGATGTCCAAACCACCTGATTGTTTGCCTTCGAATGTGGTGGATGACAGATGTTGTTCCCACCATTCCCCTGATCTTGTTGTTTATGACCATGTCCTGTCTGGTTTTGTTGACGGCTCTCCTTAGGCATCTCATCTCGCAGGTGGTTATCTTACGTTCTAGACTTTTGATCAGGGACCATGTCTGGCACTGGTAGGCCAAGGTGGGGAACTAATACTAAACTGATTAAACAAACCAGATAGAACGAGTATGGATTCTTTAGTTGCATTTATTTTCTGCATACTATGCATAACAACATAAATAATAACTGGACATAATGCTTAAAAGTTTCTGTTGGAATGTAACAGTTCGACAAAACACCATGATAAACTTTATTATACAAATCATACAGGTTATGACTTAGTACATTTCATATTTCAACATAGTCAGCATTAGAATATTTGCCTGTGGGTGGGGGCGGAAACCAGAGTATACATTCTTTTTTTCGTTCATCCTTCTTCGTTCATTCTTTTTTCTTCTTTCTCCATCCTCCTTCCAAGCTTTCTATTCTAACCGACAACGCTTGGTTCTCTGCCTTTATGAAGACCTTATTGTGTCTAAGAGGATGTTCGCTCACAACAGATTCACAATGAACGGACAAAGTCTCTCCCCCCCCGCCCCCTCTCTCTCTCTCTCTCTCTCTCACTTTCTATCTCTCTCTCTCTTTCACACACACACACACACACACACAAACACACAC
>NW_004798718.1:29038-30677 GCF_000002075.1 Aplysia californica | reverse complement strand
CACACACACACACACACACACACACTAGTAGAAAGACAAGGATACTCCATAAGCTAAACACTGCACAGTCTTGTCATTTTATCATAGTATTCTACATGCCGGAAATCTTTACAAAAGGCACTGGTTGCACAAACTATGTAATAATGCTGTGGCCACACGGGGAAACGGTTTCTCAAATGTACATTGTTTCTCATGGCAATCTTGACAAAATATGAACACGTAAATACATTTTATACAACGTGCGTGAGTCGAATTTTAACGACAAGCCGTATCTGAGAGGACAGAGAGAGAGAGAGAGAATGAGAGTCAGAGAGACTGTGGGTGAGTGAGAAAAAGAGTGGCACTGAGAGAGA
The DNA here is from genome assembly GCF_000002075.1 of Aplysia californica. NCBI lineage: Eukaryota > Metazoa > Mollusca > Gastropoda > Aplysiida > Aplysiidae > Aplysia > Aplysia californica. The sequence continues at coordinate 30,324 of NW_004798718.1, read as the reverse complement.
GAGAGAGAGAGAGAGAGAGAGAGAGAGAGAGAGAGAGAGAGAGATAGAGATAGAGATAGAGATAGATATAGAGAACAACCAAAGAGAAAGAGATGAAGTAGAAAAGACACAGTTAGAAAGAGTACAACAATTTCTTTCTAAGACTGATTACATATTCAATAGTGACTAACTACCTGTATACATCACAGAAAACACGAGCACAGACTACGCAGATTTTGGCACAAAAGTAACACAAAAGTGATACAAAAGTGATACAAAAGTAACTGAAAAGTGTCACAAAAGTGTCACAAAAGTGGCTCAAAAGTAACACAAAAGTGGCACATGTCATGAAAGTCACCAGGTAGCCTCTCACGCCTATTTCTACTATACAAAGGCACGTAGTCAGGCCCTACTACTTACATTTCTCACAAATACCTGCGAAACCTTTTGTCGACTTGTTCTTATTTCTTCATACGCGCTCTAAAGTTCGTACGCCAGGGAGTAAAAAAACTGAAATAAAAATAATACCAAAAAAATAAATAAAACAGAAAGAAAAACAGTACCACCCTTCCCCCAACCAAAAAAAAGACAAAAACAAAAAAACCCAAACAAACCCCAAAACAACCACAACAACCAAACAGACGAAAATCCTTTAACCTTCTCGAACCGTCTATTTTCATATCGCACAAGGCTGTAAAGCCAAACTTGAGAGCACTGTAATTTATAAAAAGTAAAGACCATTATTTCCCCTATTAGTTTTGTTGACTGGAATCACTGGAATCTATTTCTAGAAAGAAAAAAACAACAACTTTCAAAAGTCTTTTCTGATTTGTAAATATTTCAAGTTTCCATCGGCTCAGATTTGTTGGAGGTGACAGTCTTCGTCCCATCCATTCTGTTTCATCTTGATTAAATTCCAGGAGAAAGACATACTATATACCTAAGGGCACATTTCCCCCATAATGGAATCAAACTTCTGTCTTTTATGTGCAAAATATCATTATCGTTACACCAGAACACTGATTCTAGAAGTCTGATAACATTATAAGGATGTAACATCTAGCGTTTCCTCTTTTATTTCAACGTAGCAGTATGTCCTGAAAGCAGAAGACTATCTGTACAGTGGTTAACCCTATCCGTACGTCGTGTTTTACTTTTGTATCCATAGGACGTGGGGAACTCTGTGCCACCACTTAACCCTATCCGTACGTCGTGTTTTACTTTTGTATCCATAGGACGTGGGGAACTCTGTGCCACCACTTAACCCTATCCGTACGTCGTGTTTTACTTTTGTATCCATAGGACGT
>NW_004798718.1:26374-28632 GCF_000002075.1 Aplysia californica | reverse complement strand
CCCCCCCCCCCCTCACCCACACCCTTTTTTCAAAAAAGAAAGTCACCAGAAGACACAAAGTTGTTATACTACTTAATAAATGCAGTTAACGTCTTCACTCTCCATTTTGGGCACAGGACATTTCTTCTTTTTCGGACTGTAAACCATAATGTTGCCATAGTAACCGTTATCGTTTTCATCCTGGACTTCATCATCGTCAACGAAACCGTCGCTGTCGTTGTCGTAGTCGTGGTAGTTGCTGTTGTTGGCGTTGTGCTGAGAAAAATCTACATGTGATCTGCTTAAGGGTAAGGACCCTTTATGACGCTCTCTCTTCAGACCTTTGAGGTCAGAGGAACTTTTGTGTTTGGTCTTCGATTTACCAAATTTCAGAGAATGCAACGGCGATCGTTTAAGGTCTCTGTCCGGATCACCGAAGCCACCATTAGCAGTTTTTGTTGTAGGTGACAATTTGTTCTTGCTCTTGTTAAGCTTGAGCTGATTTAAGAGAACAAGAGGTTCCGGTTTGTGTTTTGTCTTTGCACCTGAACCTTTACTCTTGGTTTCAGGGTTCACAATCTCTAGAGTAATTGTTTTATCGACGTCATCTTCGAACGCTTGGTTGTCATGACTACCGTCAACGTTTTGATCTTCTTCCGGGGCTTCGACGAACAGCGTGAAATTCGGAGGCGGGCTGTTGGTTGTTTCTGAATGTGCTGATGAATCGCTGGAAAGACGGAAGTTATTATGCGTGGCGTTGGTGTGACCTTCACCTTGCCCTCCAGGGCCAACATGGCCGTTACTAGATACGTTAGTTGAGCTACCACCGTGGTGGTCGGCGTCTTCCGTCTCGTGGCTGCCCCCGAAACCTCCGATGACGAATTTCACCTCCTGCCCACCCCTCCCCCGGCCGCTGACCTCGTTCTCCTCCTCAAAAACGTCTTCGGGGATACTGGTTATCCCGGGGGAGACAGGCTCCCCGTGTTTCGCCCACGACTTAGGTCGTTTCGACGAGTCCAGAGACGTAGCTCTGGCATTATTCTTTTTGTCTCCTCTCCGGTGCTTGGCGTGGACGCCTAGCCTGTACGGCGCCGAGTGTAAGTGACCGTCGGACTGAGATCGCTGGATGGCTACGTCACGGGGCGTGACCACTGTGTTCAGGACGTCGGTCAGAGCCGGTCTTGTGTGGTACCAGGTTGTCACTTTGCTCTCCATGAGATGTTCTTTGCTCATGACCTTGTTGAGCTCTAGCGTGAAGCTGTCGCCGTCTCTCCGCCAGCCGCCCTTTGCCTCGTTTATGATGTCCGCCAGCTCGATACGGTCAAAGGAGAGGCGATCCTGAGGACGAGACATGGAGGAGGTTTACTTTTAAGAAGAATTGTACGGCACTTGCAACAAATGTCGGTCGTATAAATGCCAAAAATTAGAGGTGTTACTTGAAAGAAGAAACCCTGAGAAAACACAATATCACAACTAGAAGAGCTTCGGAGTTGGCCTACCATAGAAAACTGCATCTTCTCAAAACGCTTAACGGCAACAGAGGATGAAACAGTAAAGCAAAAGTAAGTAAGTACTTGATAGTAACATATAAAAGAAAAGAAAGTGAAAACGAAAGAAAGAACATTAACATAAGGATGAAATCAACATTCGATGGGGAAAAAAAGGAGTAGACAACAGCAGTGCACCTGCCCACCACTTCCAACAATTGAACTATTGAGTGGCTATTACAGCTTGACCAAAACTGCACCTCGACAGGGATAGGTGTATCTTCTATAAACGACTTATAAGATAAGATAAGATAAAATAATACTTTATTATCCCAGAGGGAAATTTTTCTTGGCTTTACAGGACCGTAAAACCACATGCAGGTATGCATACAAATTTAAATAATATATTACTCTCATACAAATTCAATATGAAAAGAGAAGTAAAGCTGACAAAATGTACATATCACATCAGATGCATTATTCAACCACATGCAGGGATTTAATTACAAGACCTTTGAAGTTATATAGATACATACTCTAAAGAGCGATACACATCTACACATCTACTACTTTTTAATTGCAAGTGAACACAAAAGCAACGGCATTGGAAGACAGAGAAACGAAACTTGCAGTGTTATAAGGGGCGTTAAACAAGTACAATTTCCTTTTTAATAAATTCTATATACATGTACACAAGTAGAGCTAAAATGATAACACCGTCGCTTTGAGACTGGGTTTTTGAGGGATTGTCTTTACTCAAGGATATACTGGAGAGAGAGAGAGAGAGAGAGA
>NW_004798718.1:24983-26080 GCF_000002075.1 Aplysia californica | reverse complement strand
GAGAGAGAGAGAGAGAGAGAGAGAGAGAGAGAGAGAGAAAGATGATTACTATAGGAGCTGTGCGCTGCATACGTTCTTTGTATTATTGTACAACGCATTGAGCACTTCATTGAGGAAATGCACTATATAAATGCATATTATTATTATTAATATTACTATTAACAAATGAAGAAGTCTTAGTTAAAGCAAATTGCAGACGACAGCTTAAGACGAATGTACGAAAGCGACAGGCAAATTTCATTGGACACTCAATGCGGAAAGAAGCATTGGAGAATATTGTAACAACAGGAAAGTTTGATGGAAAAAGAGGCAGAGGTAGACAGAGGGAAACTATACTGGACAAGTTAACAACATGGCTGGGAACAGAAAGAACAACAGACACCATAGCTACAACGCAGGGCAGAGGGAAGTTGAGGTCCATGATCGGCAAATCACCGGATGATGATGAGTATTATTATTACTAGCTGGACCCCCTTTCGATGAAAGGAATGGTCGGTGCATTAACATCAACTGAAAGTCATTGGCCTACTCTATTTACACTCTACTGGAATGGAGAAATAAATCTTGAGAGATGCTAAAAAATAGAAGGTATAGATTATAGAGATGTATAGATTGATTCTATATATTCTGCTTTCTCTGCTTTCGTGGTTGTACACTCCATAATTTCAAAGGTGTGGGACCAATGGGTACTGCTAGTGAACGGAAAACTCACTTGTTTATAATGGCGCCTTAGAAGACGGCCTTTCCCAAGATTAGATCTATATAAAACTAATGAAAAACTGAAAATTAAACTACAGTGACTTCAGGCTCATCAATGAAACTGTGCACTCTTTAAATGATTCTGAACCAGCATTAATTCTGTCAAATTCGAAAGTTAATTCGGGAGTTTTAGGCCGCCAAAGTGACGAACTTTCACAAATATATATAAGGTACATCTTTATAAGATAAGGTACATCTTTATAAGATAAGATACATCTTTATAAGATAAGGTACATCTTTATAAGATAAGGTACATCTTTATAAGATAAGGTACATCTTTATAAGATAAGATACATCTTTATAAGATAAGGTACATCTTTATAAGATAAGGTACATCT
>NW_004798718.1:18648-21148 GCF_000002075.1 Aplysia californica | reverse complement strand
GCAGCAAAACAGCAGGGAATCAAAACAAGAAAGTAAAAAACCCCCCACTAAAAATAAGAAGAAAACATAAACAAACAAGTAGCAACAAAATGCAACATCAGCAACAACAGCAACAACAACTCGAACAATAACAACAACAACAACAGCAACAACAACTCGAACAACAACAACAGCAACAACAGCAACAACAACAACAACAACTCGAACAGCAACAACAACAACAACAACAACAACAACTCGAACAACAACAACAACAGCAACAACAACAACAACTCGAACAGCAACAACAACAACAACAATATCGGCAACACAGAACAAAAAAGCAAGAAAAAACATCACCATTAATACTCTGTAAAACACCGTGTACTGAAATCATTGTAACCGGTATCCAAAATAGTCATTTACAATACTGTACAGTTGTCAGCTGACTGATTGCCTTCATTTGGCATTTAAATTCTGAAACTTTTTTCCTTCGCATAGATCGGTACAAGGTGCCTGGTTATGATATGTGCTGGTATTTTCTTTTTGTGAGTGTGTTTGTTTGTTTCTTTTGTAATTTATTGTTGTATTATTTTTTCCTGTTTAAGTCCAAAGCCTCACCCCCCCCCCCCCTCCCCTCACTCCCAAAACCAGCAGCCAAAAACAAACCTCAAAACAATAACAACAACAACAACATCACCGACAAGAAAAAGAAACAAACCAAATAATGAACAGGCTAAACCCAAAACCCAAATGAACCAACGATGAAAGTGAGGGGTGCTGACAGAATGAGTTACTTCTGGCAATTCACAAATGGAGATATTGGACAAAAATCGACACTAGGTTCAAATTTGTAGAATTTCAATTGATGCGATATTCTTTAAGTAAAACTTGTTTTTTATTATGTTCATACTTCTAAACTGTAAAAAACTCCACCTATTTAAGCATGATGTATCTATTTCAATAAGGCTTGAATCCGTGAAGCAACTCATTTTGTCAGCACTCTTCATGGTAGGAAAGCAGCCCAGAGCAGGTTTCGAACTCTCACCATTGGCCTGTGCCTGTAAAATGCTCTCCGCCACCCCCCACACCATAGGTATGACAAAAATGGCGACTTCGTCTTCTATAGTGGGCACCCACTGGAACAAGATGACGAGGAGGACCAAGTGGATGGAAAGGGCCAGGAGGATGAGCACAAAGCGGCCCGTAACTCTTGCCACCTGAGTGAAGATGATCAAGAACACCGGAGTTGTCGCCCCGTATGCAGCCATGACGTAGCCCACCATGTGGATGCCGATAGGGCAGGCGATGTAAGACTGTGGGGAGAAAAGACAGACCAGTGTCATTACTTGAATACAATCAAATAAGATAATAGCCATTTTATCATTAACTACGCTTGTTTAAACAAAGTAAGAAGAGAAAAGTGAGACGGAGGATGATGGTTTTTAACGTTAGCATAAGCTAGTCAAGAACAAGTGAGACAGAACGCATATACTATTATGACAAGACAGACGAGATAGGACGAGACAGGACCAGAAACTCCGAGGCAAGACGAGATGACAGGACGAGACATGAAGAGAAGAGAAGAATCAAAATAACTTGTAATGAGACATCATGATGTGCAATGAACCGAGACATAAACAAAATGTGTAGGTCAAGACAACAAAGAGTATTATTATATTGGATAAAAGTTTTTAGTCTAAGCAGGAAAACGCTTAAGTAATTATTATTTTCAAACGTAAGATTACACTGTATCCCCAGAGCTATGTAATGGTATTTTCACGATGACCTAACTTGTGTTCATCAAACTTGAAGAACAAGCTAGGCAATAACGACCATGCTATCCCATAACCAACCAGTGTCGGATATGATACGAAAAAGATCGTCCTGAATAAGGCCACGAAGGGGTAAAATAAAACAATAAAAATAGGAGACAAAAACACCCCTCCCTCTTTTCAACCCCCCTCCCCCCCCCTTTTAAATATGTCTATCAATTAAACTTTACCCCCTTGTCATCGACACCCGACCCCATCTGGAGCGAAAAAAAGATGATTAGTATGGCTACCGAAAAAAGGACACTGAGCATAAAAAGCAGCTAAAATCGATAAGCATATTTATATTTTTCTTCTATCTCACCCTGGTAAAGGCGCCCAGCAGAATGGCGTGCTCCATGGAGGTGAACATGATGAAGGGCACGAGCAGGGTCATGTTGGTGGAGATGAGTACGTTGAAGCAAGAGGTGGCCGAGCTGGTGGCCTTCACCTTCTGGCTCCAGTCGCTGGTGGGTAGCGGTTTGAGCAGGAACACCACGAGGAACAGGCCGAGCAGCGCGCACGCCAGGAAGAAACCCAGGGTGATGTCAACCACCCAGTCCTCGGGGTCTTCGATCTAGAACAAAAGAAAACCATAGAAGAACATGAAAATATTGATAATAATAATGATAAATAAAGATAAAGAGCATTGATCAAACTTGCTTTGAAACAACGCAAATCCCCCCACCCCTTCTCCCTCCCTCCTCCCT
>NW_004798718.1:14601-17646 GCF_000002075.1 Aplysia californica | reverse complement strand
GGAAGGAAGGAAGGAAGGAAGGAAGGAAGGAAGGAAGGAAGGAAGGAAGGAAGGAGGTGAATTGAAGTTTACGTCTTAATATGTGAGGCAGCGTGGTGGAATCAGGCTCTCGTCAAATTTTGGGTATATTGAGTTATTGGTATCATCTTAAAGCTTGTTCATTTGTCTTGCTTTCAGTGAAAACATGACCCATCCATCTTCAATAGAAGTGGAGATTTTTGGATTGAAGGAGGTGGGGGTCACCTGATTTAAGAGGTAAAATTAGCGAGAAAATGGCCGCCAAAGCTTGGTATATTCCAAAGCTAGAGAGTCCATAAAAACTGTCAATTTATATTTTTGTGCCTTTAATCAACGTTTTCGGTGAAATCCTCAAAGGAATGTGTCGTAAATGGACATAAAAGGTGTTGAGCCAAAAAACAAAAATTTGATAAAAATTGCTATGCAAGGAGAAAACTGCTCTTTTCTTTGATTTCATTATTTTGACGACAGCCTCACATTATGTTGATCTGAGAAAGAGACGGCGAAAATTGATACGTATAACGACTCTTTTAGCACTTATGGAACGGTCCAGGGTGCAATGATGTTGTTGCCCAGGACAGGTAATACAGGTAATATAGCGACTCTGGAAGGAAGGGAAGAGGCAAGGATAGCCTAAGAAACAAACTCTCACCCATTGTATCACTTTCCTTGAGAAATGCACACAAATTTACCCTACTTTACCTGCACATTCACAAAAGTTTCCCCCCAGTTTACCTGCAACTTCTACATCATTATATCCTATTTTACTTACAAGAATTCTCAACAAATTTGTCTCACTTTACCAGCCTTCTTCAAAACAATTTGCCTCCATTCACCAACAATTTAAACAAGATTTTATCCCAACTTTACTTACATCCTCTACAATTATTTACCTAGCTCAGTTAGCCTACAACTTCCACAATAATTTACCCCAGTTTACCAACACCTCCCTCGCAAATTTACCTCGGTGTGTATCCAACTACTACAACAATCCACCACAATTTACGGGCATCATTTACAAGAATTTACCCAATTTTACATATCACAACTTCCACTACAATTCATTCCAGTATACTTACAACCCCTACAACAATTTATCTGCTCATTCGAAAGTTACCACACTTTACGTGCAACCGCCGCAACAATTTACTCCAGTTTACATCCAATTTCTACCACGAGTTTCCCCCAGTTTTCTTGCAAGTCACAACAATTTACCTTCAAACCCTACAACAAGTTACTACAGTTTGCCCACAATTTTCACTCCAGTTTACCACCAGTTTGCCCACACCTCCCACACAAATTTACACCAATTATTTACCTCTTCCCACACACCCCACACAAGTTTAACCCCCTCCCCCGCTCCCCACCCACACACACAGGTTCAACTCCCCTCCCTTCCTCCCAGTTTACCTGTGATGTCCAGGCCGGCCCATGAAATGTTCCCAACAGCACGGCCGTGGGGATCATGGTGTAGAAGGACGGGTAGAAGTTGGCCAGGATGTAGATGCAGTGCGCTGAGAACGAGGCCACGAGGACGGCCTTAGCGCCCACTATGCCGATCAGGGTGGGCGCCAGCACACTAGAGATGACAGCTGTACCGTAGATGGCGGAGAGACAGAGCATACCCAGGCTTTCTTCATCGTGAAGCGAGCTGTGGAGGTTCTGGGAGGGGGAAAGGGGGGAGTGGTGAGGGTTTTATGTTTGATAATGTAGACAGACACACATACAGACAAACAGACACACAAACACATGCTGGAGATGACAGCTGTGCCGTAAATGGCCGAGAGGCAGACCATACCCAGGCTTTCTTCATTGTGGAGCGAGCTGCAGAGGTTTTGGGAAGTGGAAAGAGTTGATGATGAGGATTTTGCTTTTGATAATGTATACTGAAAGACAGACAGGCAGGCAGACAGACAAACACATTCAGGCTAGAGATGACAGGGGTGAGGGGGGAGGGCGTAGATGGCGGAGAGACAGACCATACCAGGCTTTCTTCATTGTGAAGATAGCTGCGGAGGTTCTGGGAGGGGAAAAGAGTAGGTGGTGAGGGTTTTGTGTTTGATCATGTATACAGGAAGACACACAGACAGGCAGATAGACACACAAACAAATAATCACACCCTCTGATTAGAGATGACAGCTGTACCCTTAGATGGCCAACAGACAGACCAGACCAAGACTTTATTCATCATGAACCAACCTGTGGAGGTTGTGGGAGTGGTACAGTTTCGCGTTTGATAATGTTCTCACACACACAAACACACACACATCGACACACACACACACACACACACACACACACACACACACACACACACACACACCGACACACACACACACACACACACACACAAACACACACACACACACTCACAACAAAACAAGCAAACAAATAAATTAAAAAAGCAAAAAAAAACACACACGGCTAGAGATGACAGCGAAGAGACAGACCAGAACATAATACGAATACGTAATGTGAGGCATCGTGGTGAAATCAGGCGCTCGTCAAAATAATGAAATGAAAGAATTCGGCATGTTTTGGCCGATGGACAATTTTTTTCAAATTTACATTTCTTTGGCTCAACACCTTTTAGGTTCATTAAAAAATACTTTTTAGTGTGGATTTTACTGAAACACACTGACTCTCAGACTGGGAAAGTCACCAAACTTTGGTTGCCATTTTCTTACTAATTTTACCTCTGAAACCAGGCAACTCTGACCTTCAATGACAAATATCTCGAGTTCTTTTCAAGATAGAAGGGTATGTATTTTTTCACCAAAAGGAACAGGCTTTAAGATGATACCAATAAGCCAATATGCCCAAAATTGACGAGAGCCTGATTCCACCACGTCGTGGCTCATATTTTTTTCTGAGCAATTGAACCTTGAAATATTACGTCGTTTACCTTTCCTACATGGAAAACTAAAAAAAAATCAACATGATAAAGCGCAACGATCGTAAAGTTTGCTTTATAAAAAAGAAAATCACCGGCAGAAGTGTCAGGAACAATGGCCTGAGATTAGCGC
>NW_004798718.1:9601-12101 GCF_000002075.1 Aplysia californica | reverse complement strand
CTGGGTTCGAATCCGAGTAGCGACGGACATTTTTCGTCTCTAAAATTGTCCCCTTTCTCCTTCTTTCCTGCTCTCTAGCAATGTTCTGTTGTCTGCTTTCACCTTCACTTTCTACCCCCACCCCCTCACCTCCTTTGCCTCTCCTCTAGGCTCCAGACTCTTTCTGCAGCTTTTCTGCTGCTTCTCCGTGTCTCCTTCCTACTTCTGTCTTTCAGCCACACCCCTCATCTTCTGGTAGGAAAGATCTACACTTAGCCTTCTCGGACAAGGGCGAAAAATCTCGGAGGTCCCGCGTGCAAGTTGCGCACGTTAAAATCCCGTGATGGTCCAAAATCGATAAGAGCAGGCTTAGGTCTCCACCCGGGTAAAATTCAAAATTTCCTACCAACTGAAAATGTTTAATGTGTCCCGCGCGCTCACATTACCTTATGCAGTTAAAACACTTACCAAAAAATAATAACGTCTCGATAACTATCATTTAGAAGCGGTGGAATAATCATTAGAATAGACAGACAAACAGGAACAAGGGAAAGACAGGAAAGAAGCAGAACCTACCAGTGGCGTTTCCTACAAAAAGACCACAATAGGTCCCGTGGAACTTACATTTTTTAAATATTTTTTTCCTCTTTGACGACGCATATTCTGGCCCTACGACAGGGCTTAAAGATACGTTGACTTCGTCATGCTTCATTATTTATACGGATATTTCGATTTTTTCTTTGTCTGAAAACTTTAATGGCATGCAACTACATGCTTACTATTATGCTCGCTTGCGTTGATGATATGTTTCTGATGTGTTTTTGATGCGTTTTTTATGTGTTTATGGTGGTTCGAAATGTGCCGAAACACTGCCTCTGCTTTGCTGCTGAGCAAATATATGTGTCCCCCCAATCGTTGAATAGTTAATGTAGGTGTTTTTACACCCCCATCGACATAATTTAGATCACGTAAGAGGCAGGCTTCGACCCTGCATGTCACGGCCAGCCCAGACTGAGAGGGATGCAACGTCCCAACAAAAAGACCGAGACAAATTCGATTAACATTTTCCTCCCGCGCGTCCGGGTCTTCTGTATGCGACGGCGCAGCGCCTAACCGCTACACCCAGACGCCGATCAAATGGAAGGAAAAAAAAAGATTTAAAAAAAAGAAGCAGGACCTACACGTGACGCCTTCCAAGAACCCAACCCAAACACGTCAGATCGGAAGACAAACAGGAAAAATGGAAGGATGGAAAAGAAGCAGGACTTTCCAAGAACACCCAGACCACAGCAGATCCTATGCCAAAACAGGAACGACGGATGGAAAGAAAGAAGCAGGATCCACCAGTGACACTCTCCTAGCACCCAGACCACAAGACAGAGGCCCGGACAAAGACTAGGTCGGACAGTGATAAAAATGCCTAGGGACTGGGACTGGTTCTTTCTTTATGCAATATCTGTGATAGCTAGAACCGGTCGTGTCACTTACATAGCCCTATGAATTATAGTAGGTTAAAAAATTCGTGACGCAACTTATCCTCAAATATCTTTTTAACGGGTGAACCAGTGTCACCCATACATTGCACAGCAGTTTGTATCAATTAGTCTTAACTTAATCATATTTTTCTACAATAATTGAGACTACATTTTAAAAACGTTTCTGCATAATTTTAGTTAAAATACTACAAATCTCTTTCAGGCAGAAAATTGAATTGAAGAGCACAGGGGGAAAATAGCGGTAGTCACTAACTGGGAATTGTGAGGGTGCCAATTTTAAATACTTGTGGACTAATAACTTCATATTTGTTTGACTGGTGGTTTATTATTAAGTGTTGTTGTTTTAAGGCAATGGATTAACCCTATCTGTCCTCCCTGGGGTCATTTTGTAACCCCGGGGTTGTATTCTTCACATTTTAGAATACTTCTAGTACGAAGAAGATCTCTTTGAAACGCTCAGTTTTTCTAAAAAAAATCATTTTGACAGACTTCTATGCAAAGCGTACGGATCTTATTAACTAGTAATTTTCCACTTTTGAAAGTGGTGGCACACGTCGTATGGATACTATAGTAAAACACAACGTACATATAGGGTTAATGACCTAGTTATGACGCGTCTTCCATCCCACAGGGAACAACAAAACGATTTGTGCCTCGGAAAAGTACACATACTGTGACCTGTTTACTGAGAGGTCACGTGTGTGCGTGTGTGGGTGCTTGTCTAGTTTAGTTTTAGTAAGTTTTACGGCACTTGCAACACAATAAGGTCATATAAGTGCCGAAGATTAGAGGTGTTACAAGAGAGAAACAAACACAAAAAACAAGGAGGAGAGATCAGAGGTGCTTGTCTGTATGTAATTATGTGCGTATGTGTGTGTGTGAAGGGGTGGGGTGTGTGGATGTGTGTGTGTGTGTGTATGTGTGTGTGTGTGTGTATGTGTGTGTATGTATGTGTGTGTATGTGTGTGTGTGTGTGTGTGTGTGGTACAGAGAGAGAGAGGGAGAGAGAGAGAGAGAGAGAGAAT
>NW_004798718.1:0-9501 GCF_000002075.1 Aplysia californica | reverse complement strand
TTTTTGTGATTGTCTTGTAACGGTGTCCATTAGAGCAGGTACCACTGTACTTTACATAATTTTAAAAACTGTTTTTTGAGAATTTTGTAGAGTTGGTGGTTGGCGGGTGCTCTGGTGTGGTTTGCTCCTTCTTTCTTTCATATCAAACATCTATCGTCCTTATCTCCCCTCCTTCTTTTTTATGTTTGTTACTCTCTTGTAACACCTCTTATCTTCTGGCACTCATATGACCTTATGAAGTTGCGAGTGCCGTAAAACTCTTACTAAAACTTAAACTTAAATTTCGTAGAACTTTGTAGAACATATCGTAGCTGTTGTTAGCTATCAAAATTTTGAGCAGTTTTCGACTTTCCCGCCCTCTCAAAGCTCTATCAAAGATGCACCTTTCAACATCACCAAAATGTAGTTCAATGCTATGCTCAAGGTTCACAATTTTCTTGCTTTTCATGATTCCATGTAGGAACACGACGACAGAAATTAGCTGTTTTGTCTCTGATGTAAAAAGAGCCCAAACGGACACACGTTGATTGCTTGCAATACCGACGACATACAATGTTTTTTTAAATTGCTTCTTCGAGATTACAAGCACCGTATTTACTCACAGAAAAGAGAATATCGATGACATCGTTGCGAATTTCGTAGAACATGGGCGTGTCGAAGACGAAGCTGAAGGAGACCTTTTCTGGGTAGTATTCGTTGGGGCGTTGTCTGTGGACGATTAGGGGAGTGGTGATGTTTGTGTGTGTGTGTGTGTGTGTGTGTGTGTGTGTGTGTGTGTGTGTGTGTGTGTGTGTGTGTGTGTGTAATCATATATACACGTATTTAAACCATTTTGCTTCTGACTGCACAGAGAAAAAATAATATTGAATGCAGGTGTTTCAATGCCCTCAACGACACAATGTTTATCATTTATTAGGATGGAGGCTTCAGACCCAATCTGTCAGGGCCAACCCAGGCAGTAAGAGAAACAAACTCTCAAAATAAAGACTAAGTTGCTATTTTTGCACTCTTGAATCGAACGAACTCTGGTCTCCTGCAAGTGCATCAACAAAACTTCTAACCGCTAAACCACAGGCGCCGGTGACCAGGCACAGCATGACGTCAGCAATAAAGTCAGTGCGAGCGTCTGTTCTCACTTTGTCACGTGACGCATACATTAATCCAACAGCTGGCTAAATACTCGTTACGATTCTTCTTCTTCTTCTTCTTCTTCTTCTTCTTCTTCTTCTTCTTCTTCTTCTTCTCATTTTGTTGTTGTTTTTGCCATATACATTAACCCTCTACTGTCCAATACAAAATGTATAGGCGTAACAAGTGTTACTCAACACTGATTTAATAAAGAAATTATAAATGAAACGTTTTGATGTTAATTTATTTCTTCCTAATATTTTGAATCCCAGCCCAAAACAATAACATTTAAAAAATAATAAATAACAACGATTTAATCCAAATTTTGGAGCTCAAATATGAGCTAATTGACACTGGCAGAATGTGAAACGTGTTAGTTTTAGTTTTAGTATGGGGTTTTACGGCGCTCGCAACTGTATAAGGTCATATGAGCGAGCGAAATGTGTTAATAAGACAAATATGAATACTTCTTGAATTTGCATGACAATCTTTGATCCGTTGAGATATTTATTTAATTCTGTTCGCTGCCCCTGAGCCCCACACCTTTCTTGACTCGGGAAAGCGAAGTATGGTAACTGTTGATTAAGCAATCGAATCACGTTTCGTTATAGCTACCAAAAGTTAAAAAAAACGTGAGACGTGAGAAAATCAAAATGAAGGTCACCATTAAGGAGATTGGGCGTAGTGAAAATGTAGACCAAGAAGGAACACTATATTCTGAAAGTCCTTGAAAGGAAAAATGTAGACCAGCCTACGAGATCCAAGATGACAAAGGGGTACGTGATTCGTGAGGGGAAAGACAAACATCAAGCAGTTTCCAGAGGGAGGAGATTTGAGATGACAAGGAAGAGACAAACGGAAACAGTCAGGTTTTTTAAATATATTTTTTTTCTTTCTGGTGTTTTTTTGTTATGTCTTGTTGGGAGGGGGTGGGGGTTGGGGTGGGGGGTAGCTAAACGTGTCCAGGTTATGTGTACGTAGTTAGGAGTTCTGAGAACTAATTGTTATCGGGATGAGGAGGAAGCAATTACTACACAGAGCCAAGATTATATAGTTGTCCATCATCGTCGTCGTCATCGTCATAATCATCTTCATCATCATCATCATCATCATCATCATCATCATCATCATCATCATCATCATCACCATCATCATCATCATCACCATCATCATCATCATCGCCTAAATTTCTCACCTGCAAAGCGTTGAAAGCCGTGAACACTGCCTGGAAGGCGAATGTGAGGACTATGGTATTCCTGATCTCTGTTCCTTCAAGACTGCTGCCGCCATCTTTGCACTTATTGATGACGTCCAGGAACTTGAGAGCACCCATACTGATGTCGTCATACAGACAATGGCTGTCTCTGCTTACTAAGTCCTTGCAGACGAACTCTCCTCACCATTATCGTCTGCAACAGAAGACAAAGTGGATTGTTACATCCGAAGCCCTTGTAAGCACGTGGTTCAAAAGTATCACATTTTACGACAGAACGAAAAGAAGCAATTAATGAAGATTACGAATACAAACCACAAAAATCAAATAAAGATAACGAATACAAATCACAAAAATCAAATAAAGATTACGATTACAAACCACAAAAATCAAATAAAGATTACGATTACAAACCACAAAAATCAAATAAAGATAACGAATACAAATCACAAAAAGCAAATTAAGATTACGAATACAAACCACAAAGAGCAAATGAAGATTACGAATACAAACCACAAAAAGCAAATAAATATTACGAATACAAACCACAAAAAGCAAATAAAGATAACGAATACAAACCACAAAATGCGTTAGTATATTATGCGTGTGTTGACGTTGGTGTATAATACTCGTCTATTATCTATTTGTGGTGGCCGAATTTTGCTATTCAAAAGGCTTTTTAATGGCTGCATCGATCGACATGCGGTTTTCGCCAAAAAATTCTTTAAAATATTCTCCAGAGCATGGTGCCCTTGGTTTTTTCAGTTTTGAGACAGTTTTGCTGCAAAAAGCATATATTATAAATGCGAATAGTTTTATTAGTTCCAATATAGCGTGAATGACGATTTCATTATTATGTGAAGAATCCGTTATGGAATGTATAAAAATTTCGGCAGAAAAGAGAACTTTTAGATAACATGTGAGGCAGCATGGTGAAATCAGGAGCTTGTCAAAATAATAATATTGAAGAAACTAGCATTTTCCCGCCAGTGTGGCTATTATTATCGAATTTTATTTGTTTTTTTAATTTTTTTTTTTCTTTTGCTCCACTCTTAAAGGCATGCAACAATATAAGTTTTCAGTTACCACGGGCTCTCAAGCTATGGAAATAACCAAACCTTGATGGCCATTTTCTCTGAAACAAGGCGACCTCCATCTCCTTCAGTTGTGAATATCTCGACTTTTATTTAAAATAAATGGGTATTTTTTTTCTCACTGAAGGCAGGACAAACGAATAAGCTATAAGATGATACCAATAACTCCAAATGTCTAAAAATTGACGAGCACCTGATTTCACGGCGTCGTGACACGTGTCATCTTTCTATTCAATTCAATAAGCTGGTCTCCGAAGCACTCAGCACCTTATGTCAAACCAAATGACAGAAATAAAAGTAAACATTATAGTCGAGAAAAAGACATTTCTTATCGTAACAATTCAATTATGTTTAAGGGGTCACCCGTCCCCCTTTTTTCACGACCTTTTCCCTAAAGAACATAGCGTCTTTCTGTATACAAGATAGCAAAGGAGGGACGCCCTATTCCTGTCCTATTCCTGTATAGCGGAGATATCATTATGATCAGCCGTCAGGGTTTGACAAATGCCGGAAAAGGCAAGCTTGTTTATTGTGAAGATAACGTTCTACGTTCGTTTAATACGCAATACACGACCCTTCCACCAATGTCGATGCCCCATCGCTCCCCCCCCCCTCAAATACAAGCGCTAACACACGTTTAAGTTTCTTTGATTTCACAAAATTTTGCCATTGCTTGTTCTTAAAGGTCACTTCTAAGTAGCCATATCTCGGGCGACTCTTATCGTGGATGTAACAGTAATATTATGTCAGGTAATGCAGAATTAAAATGGGAATGTTGTATGAGTGGGTACTGCAGGGGTTCAACACGATAAATTATAATTGGGTGAACACATTTTCAAGTTACCTTTGGCCACCACGGTATACAAGATAAGAAAGACGGCCACCCACTCTAGGCTCAGCAGTGTCGGGAACAGCTGTCAGGATATGACAACACGCCGGAAAACGACAAGCCAAACTGCCAACAAGCGGCAAATAAATTATTTTACGAGAGAGATTAGGGCATTCTAAATATAAGATTTTATCAGCATGGTTGGCGCAAGGAACTCAAATAATAGAATAGATGTTTGTAGTGAAGAATTCTATTTACTCTAAATCGTGAGGTTGCGAGTTCGGGGGTTTGAGCCACGGGCCCGACGTCGTGTCCTTTGGAAAGGCAATTTATACGAATTTTCCTTACTTCACCAAGGTGTGAATGGGTACCCGGGTATAGACAGCGAAAGATCTTGTCAGTATGTTAGTGTTTTAGCGCTTATAAAAGGCTGTTTGCACTGTATGCTTCCCAGGAAGTTGAGTTTGTTTCAGAATGCTCTCAGGTCTGCTTGGGTAATAGTATAGATTGTGAAGCACTTAGAGATTGCTGATGAGCAGATTTTTGAGCAATACAAATTATGCTATCTATTATTAGTAGTAGTAGTGAAGAATTCTATTTACAGCGAGCGTTTGTGACAACGGGAAAGACTTTTGAAGTTTCGCGTCAGTTGTAAGCTTATGTTTTTTTTAAGACGACGGAAGGAATGTATGTACTTTAACCCCCCCCCCCCCCCCCACCCCTACTCCTTCCTTTCACCCATATCTTCTTAGTTCCCTTGTTTGTCCCCACTTTTGAAGAAAAATTGTTTTAAAAAAATCTTTAGTACCGAAAGTAGTTGTTCTGGAATGTAAACATGCCAGTTTTAAGTAATCATACCGACATATTTCCACACAGGCTGGTGTTCCAAAATCAGGACCGAGCAACTGCATATGAAAATGGATTCAGTGTTTGAGTGTGAGGTTATACCTACAGTATACAATGAGTTTCTGTTCCCCGCTAACAGAGTAAGAAGAAACAAAGTATTATTCGATACACCTATCTATAGGAGAAGTTTGGTTTCAGTGGTGTGTATAATATTTGTTTGGTTATAGCCCAAAACTCTCCTTGTCTTTTAAAGAAACTGAATAAGGGTTCAAAAACTTTACCTTCGATTTTCTCAAAACAGCATTTTGAGGGGGATAGCCCCCTTGTGGTTAAAAGCGACCATATAAAGCCTGTCTTTCCACCTGACCCCTTCAATGGGTTGTGGTTAACCTGCAGTTGTATGCACTGATACCGAGGCAGATGGTTTGTGCATTGTGTGTGACGATAGGAAATATTGTCTTACTTGAGGGGTTGATGGAGAGGGTTAGGTCAAGGTATCAGATAGCGAGATGAAACCAATGGATAAAGGTGGTGAACAATGGCTAAAGTTGAATAACACTCAGTTGTTGTTGTTGATGGTGGTAGTGGTGGTGGTGGTGGTGATAATGGTAGTGTTATTGTTGTCATTGATGTTGTCGTTGTTGCTGTTGTTGTTGTTGTTGTTGTGTTTTTGTTATTGCTGTTGTTGCTGTTGTTGCTATTGTCGTTGTTGTTAATGTTGTTACTGCACTATAGCATAGTTGAAGTTGTTCCTGTTGTTGTTGTTGCTGTTGTTGTTGTTGTTGTTGTTGTTGTTATGTTACTTCTTTTTTGTTGTTAATTTGTTTCTGCTGTTGTTGCTGCTGTTGCTGTGGTTGCATGCTGCTCTTGCTTTAGATGCTGCTTAATAACCGTTGATCTGTTGCTCACCGTGCCGTTAAAAAACAAGAAATAGAGGATAATGATAAGGTGGTTGGGGTTGGGGGGGGGGTGGAGGGAGGGGGTTCACTCTCTGCGACAACTCCCCGGTAAATCTTAGTCGTGGGACGAGAGTAGAAAATAATAATTGGTCTCTTTAAGCACAAGGGGGCTGTCCCGAAAAATGCTGTTTTGAGAAAATCAAAGGTATAGTTTTTGCCACTTGTTCAGTTTCTTTAAAAGACAAGGAGAGGTTTCTCTATAACCAATCAGATATACACACAAAAGAAACCCAACTTCCTTAATAGGAATGGAAATGCCCACTTTTGGTGTAGGTCAAGATTTCTGGAAACCCCGAAATCTAGCTTACCCCGCTTGTCATTAAAAGCGACCAATTATGTCTAGTGTATTTATCGATATGAAACGAGTTACTGTTTGTCGAGGTGATGAGACGACTTCATAATATTATCAGTAGAGACTTTTTCATTTGTGTGTGTGTGTGTGTGTAAGTTTTTACACCTCAAGCGACACAAATAATTTTATACAAACTAGGAGGCGGGCTGCCTCGACCCTGACTGTCAGGGTCAACCTGTGCTGAGAGGGACACAGTACCCGGGCCTAGAGATAGAGGTAACAAAGATAAAAGAAGGGAGGGAATACTCGTATATTATATTCTTCGTAATGCTTTTTTTAAGTATTGTTTTTGAGCAGATATGATAAGTCCGTTGATAAGTTCTTGATCATCAAGTGCTCTTGATCAATGTACAATAGACAGCTTGCTATAAAGAGAGAGGTTGAATACTATATATATATATATATATATATATATATATATATATATATATATATATATATATATATATATATATATATATAATGTAATATATATTATATAATTCCAGTTACTGCATTTGTCAGCGTGGGACATTTCGTGGACCTGTTCACCACTGGGGCTTACACTTGGACTATGGAATTAGAATAAAACAAAACTTCATTTTTTTGTCGTTGAGTTTTGTTTTATTTCGTTTAATAATTTTTATGCTAGAGTAAATGCAGTGACTGTAAGAAGAAGAAGAAGAAGAAGAAGAAAGAGAAGAAAAAGATGTCGGAGAAGGAGGAGTGGGATGAGGAGGATGAGGAGGAGGAGGAGGAGGAGGGGAGGAGGAGGAGAAAACTTTAAAAAGCACAAAAAACTCACGTATTTCTTAAGCTCAAGTCAAAGAACCAAATGTATTATTCCACTTCTGACACCTGTACAAAATGACCTTGTTCTGCCCAGGTTTTCAGAAACGGGGGCAAACGATGTGGGCGAACGTCTCAAAGTGGCCGCATGAACGACCAGAGGAGATTAGTAAATGCCGCCTCTTATCGCCAACTGCTGATTACACGTCGTGTGTAATGTATCCATTGACGGAGCCGCCGGGGCATAAACACACACACACACACACACACACACACACACACACACACACACACACACACACACACACACGCACGCACGCACGCACGCACACACCCACATGCACACACACACAGGCAGACAGAGAGAGAGAGAGAGTGAAAAAGAGAGAAAGAGAGAGAGAGAGACACACACACACGCAGAGAGAGAGAGAAAGAGAGAGAGAGAGAGAGAGAGAGATAGAGAGAGAGAAAGAGAGAGAGAGAGAGAGAGAGAGAGAGAGAGAGAATAGTATCGCTACCATAATTAAATTTTAAAAGCACAGTAGCCTATAATGATAATATTATGCAGATTTTATAAAATTGTACAGAAGAGCAAAAAAAGACCCCAAAAAACTCAAACCCCTAAATGCTGTAACCAACAAAACAAACTCTTTGAAAATATCACATGTAAATATTTTGAAGAATACAACGTCAATTTTTGATAACCACTTTTTTTCAAGCAACGAATGTCGGTGACACGGAATGAGATGAACGGTCTAGGTAGGGTGCTGCGCTTGGCCTTGAGCAAACCGCGATAACTAGAGCTCAATAACAGAGAGCTAAGCTTTAAGACAAAGAGACCGCAAACTGGCAAAGTCCGCGCAAGCTAAATTTATGTTCGGGAGAGGTTTGCGAAGGGGGAGGTTGGGGAGGGGGGGGCGCAAAGTATTAATCGGCATCATCATCCAGTGGCGTCTGTCACTTTTGCTATTCCCAGCCATGTTGTCAACTTGTCCAGTATCTCTTCCTTCTGTCTGCCTCTGCCTCTCTTTCCATCAAACTTTGCCTGTTCTTACAATATTCTCCAATGCTTCTGCACTTCCTTGAATATCTTTATTACGGCTCCGAATCATCTTACGATTTTGATTGAGCTGACACAACACTTCGGTTTTATTTTATCCCTTGGTCTAAGTAACTCAAAACGGCGAAAAATGTCAGATAGAACTTTGTAATTCTGAAGCAACAACTTAAAGACACGCTGGTTTTTTGCTGGGTTAAAAAAAAAAAGTATCCAACTATCTTAAAAAAAAGAAGTTGAGACATTTTTTGATAGAAGGATATGGGGTTCACTTGGTGTCGGATGTGAAATTGGGGAGAAAAGGACTGCCAGATTCTTGTGACTTCCGCAGCTGTAGAGTCCTTGGAAACTACAAATTTAGTTGTTTTTTTAAAAATGCCTTTGATCAACGTTTTTCAGAAATTTCCTGGCAGGAAAGCATTCTAAAATGAACAAAACAATGTGTTTAGCACAATACATACATTTGTACAAGCACCCCCCCCCCCCACCCGAAAAAAAGAGAAAAAAAGGTAAAAATCCCAAATAAGTGACATTAATTACTTTATGGACGGAAAAAATGTCTGTTTCTTCGATTTCATTATTTTGAAGAGCGCCTGATTCTTTTGTGTCAGAGTTTGAGTGAGGAGATGCGCATGGACATGAAAGGTCATTTTTAGTGCGCGGAAACTGGGAGTCAGACAGACAGACAGACAGACAGACAAAAAGGCGAAAAGTAAAGTAATTCGACCTACCAGCGTCGACCTCCAACTGCCTACCCACACGTGCGTTACACAAAGATGGATATAATAATCCGTCCAACGCCGAAGCAAGCGCGTGGCTATAAAATGGACTCACCAATCCTGTCAGGCGAGAGTTACGGAAATCTTGGAACAAAATATGTACCTGAAAATGGCTCACACAAACACTAAAGGTTCGTGACCAGGAAATTGACTCAGAAATCGTGTCCAGTTGGAGTTCGGGAAAACTTGAGACTACATGAACCAAGGAACGGCTAACACAAATGCAGCGTCACTCTTGCGTCACAGATCGTGGGTAGGAAGGGAGATTGGCGCGTACTCTCATGTTCTATGTCCCATGTCCAATAGCCCGAGACCCGAGACCCGAGACCCAAAGTTCTCGCTATGTAAAGAGGGAAAGGAGGTCTGTGTGAGGGAGAGGGCGAGGGCTTAGGGGTCGGGAAAGGAGGGGGTAGGCATACAAATTATGTAAATTATTGTATTGTGTTGTGTTTTACATCATCACGGGTGGGGGGAGG
>NW_004798717.1:86774-88260 GCF_000002075.1 Aplysia californica | reverse complement strand
CCAGAGAAGGTTTGCGGTAGCAACTCTCCGGTACAACCCCTTCATACGTTGTGTGTGTGTGTATGTGTGTGTGTGTGTGTGTGTGTGTGTATGTGTGTGTATATGTGTGTGTATGTGTGCGTGTGTGTGCGTGTGTGGGTGTGTGTGTGTGTGTGTGTGGGAGAGTACAACCAGAGAAGGTTTACGGTAGCAACTCTCCGGTACAACCCCTTCATACGCTGCTGCTGTGTCCCTAGACTCCCTGTTCTGTGGACCACTGGCTGTGTGGGTGCCCTCCGACACCACTGGTTTGTCCTGACAGTTAGAATCTGTCGCTTCGTGGGTGCAGATATTCTGTCTCTTTGTGTGTGGAGATATTCTGTCTCTTTGTGTGTGGAGATATTCTGTCTATTTGTGTGTGGAGATATTCTGTTAATTTGTCAGTAGGGATATTGTGTTTATTTGTGTGCAGAGATTTTCGTCTGTTTTTGTGTGGACCTGTTAGACAGTCGTGGTTTTTCCAGGAGATCCTAACTGGAGTGAGGTGGTCACGTGGTTTGGACTTGTCTCATTAACGTCTGCACAGATCAACGTCTCCAAGTGAAGGAGAAAACGGTTTATTCAATTCTGCGGGGAAAGGTCTCTATGACTTACAAACAAACACAAAAACTAAACTAAATTACTACAAAAAAAGGACATACACACACATGCACACACAGACAGACACACACACACACACACACACACACACACACACACACACACACACACACACTCACACACACGGGTAAAGAAGAATGAGAGAAGACTGCGATATGAACAAAAAGAAGACTGCGTCTTTCTTTCTTTCTTTCTTTCACAGCAGGGTAACCGTTAACAGTAGCTAGCAGCTGAGAAGGTATTAATGAAGTCATTGTGTGCGAGGCGTTTCGCTGTTACTTGTTAGTGTTCATTAAGGCTGTCCTTGGCCTGCTCTGTCTTCTTCTTCTTTTTTTAAAAAATATTATTTTTTTTATTAGTGCGTCCTTTCAGTTTCAGTGGGCCTGTGGCTTCTGTGAGTGGTTGGCGGGTGCTCTGGTGTGGTTTGCTCCCTTATTTCTTATCAAATATCTACCGTCTTTATCTCTCCTCTTTTTTGTGTTTGTTACTCTCTTGTAACACCTCTAATCTTCGGCACTTATATGACCTTATTGTGTTGCAAGTGCCGTAAAACTCTTACTAAAAATAGTTCGGGTTTTTTTCCGGTAGTTCCAGCCATAACTCAGTGATCAGAGGTGCCGGATTTCGAGGTCAATCCTTACATAGGGATTCCTGAATTTGTCCAGATTTTCCCCTCTTCAGGCCGATCGCTGGGCAGTTGTTGGGAAATTGTAGAGAAGTTGTAGAGTTGTAGACATGTTGTAGAGAAGTTGTAGAGTTGTAGACATGTTGTAGAGAAGTTGTAGAGTTGTAGACATGTTGTTGTAGAGTTGTAGACATGTTGTAGAGAAGTTGTAGAGTTGTAGAC
>NW_004798717.1:81727-82851 GCF_000002075.1 Aplysia californica | reverse complement strand
GGGGGGGGTTCTTGACGAGCAATTGAAGACACCACTGTAGGAGATTGAAAAGTTTCTGTTTACACTTTGGGACATTGGACGTCAAAGTTTGTGAAACTTTAAGTACAAATGCAGAAAGAAGCCTTTTCCATCATGTGTATTTTTCTTTGACCATCCATAATTTATCTTTAGAGGCACCAGCCATCCATGCCTAGGTGCTGTTTTAACTTAACCTCTTTTTTATGTCTGTGGATTAATTAATATATATTTTTTTTCCAATTCGGTCATTTGAGGCCAACGCGCGGGTGTTGTTGTCGATGTAGACAGGACCTACGACACACCGTGACTCGAAACATATCCACAAAAAAACCTGACCTTGAAAAAACAAACGCGTGTATGTTTCAATATCACGATCGAACTCGGTCGAGTTGTGCACGGTATTAGCTTTTTTTCAGTGGGTTTTCCCTCCTCTCCTATGAAGGAAAATCGAGCTGGCTTCGTCTAGATCCGACCCAAAAAAATTGGACTGTCAGTATGCACGGGGTATAACGTAGCGCGCGCTTACCTGGTAGCACCTTCTGTGTGGCGCGCGCCTCGAGTCAGCACATGTCTCCTCTGTTCGTGTTATGTGTCAGTGACAGATGGTACTGTGTCTTTATGTATCCTACCATTGTGTGTCCTACCTTTGTGTGTCCCACCTTTGTGTGTCCTACCTTTGTGTGCCTTACCTTTGTGTGTCCTACCTTTGTGTGTCTTACCTTTGTGTGTCTTACCTTTGTGTGTCCTACCTTTGTGTGTCCTACCTTTGTGTGTCCTACCTTTGTGTGTCCTACCTAACTTTTCTGAACGGGGTGCGGGCTGGTTGGGGGGGGGGGGCAGTGAGACAAGACGGTGAGGGATACCTAGACAGTAAGACCCAACGGTCTTTGGTGAGACTGAGACAGTGATCACAAGACAGTTAGACAGAGACAGTGAGAACAAGCCAGTGACTCCAGGTCTCTGTGACTCCCGCGACCTGCCAAGTGATGACCACAAGCTGACAGCTCCTGGCTCTCTCACCTGCCAGGTCCGTGGAGAGAGACGGGGGGCTGGTGGCGGGGGTAGATCTTGTTAGTTGTCTCTCTCTCTCTCTCTCTCTCTCTCTC
>NW_004798717.1:78227-79483 GCF_000002075.1 Aplysia californica | reverse complement strand
CTCATTGAACGCTGGGAGGATAGAGACCGATAACCTATTGAACCGTAATCTGAGAGATGATAGAGTCATTCCTCGACAAGTGACTCATTGAACGCTGGGAGGATAGAGACCGATAACCTATTGAACCGTAATCTGAGAGATGATAGAGTCATTCCTCGACAAGTGACTCATTGAACGCTGGGAGGATAGAGACCGATAACCTATTGAACCGTAATCTGAGAGACGAAAGAGAAAGAAGAAGAAGAAAAAGAAGAAGAAGAAGAAGAAGCAGAAGGAGAAGAAGAAGAAGAAGAAGAAGAAGAAGAAGAAGAAGAAGAAGAAGAAATTGCATCTTTTATCGATGATCTCGGTGCTTTCGAAACTAGGTTGGTTTGGGTTTTTTTGTTTGGACATGAGACATTTGTATTCGCCCTGGGGGGTGTTGGGGAGGGGGGCTGAGGTGGACTCGACAACTTGTTTATAGCGTTCTGAAATCACCACCTGTTTTTTTCCTCTTGCCCAATCGACTCAGCGCCTTCCTAATGAAACATATCTGAAGCCAACTAGGAGACTTGGTTTTCCCAACCTCATTTCAAAAGTGAGCCGTCTTTCTGAGGACGTACACTACGCCACGGTCGTAGGACTTGGGTCGTAAAAAAGTGATTTTGGTTTTATCTACGCCTTTGTCGTATGGTTTGTGGTGTGTTGGAACCATGTGCAGCCTATGTTGTCGCGACTAGCCTAGTTCTGGGACACCTCTTGTCGTCAGTTGGACTTATTGCTGCTGTAGTTGCTGCTGCTGTAGTTGCTACTGTTGTAAGTGCTGCTGTAGATGTGGTTGCTGTGGTTGTGTTGTGCCGCGCTGTGATTGTTCTACTGCGACCATGTGACGTCATGTGAACTTCGAATCCCAAACTGGGCGTTCTTGAACTCGGGTCGTTTCATGTGGAGTTTTCCAAGGCTTTCATCAACCCCATTTGATTCGGACCTATCGGAGACGGACGTTACATTCGGAGATTGTGTGCTTTTTAATAATTAAACCTACTACATGTAGTGTGGAAAGAGCCGTAAAACCCATACATTTACGGTGTTCTTCCACCATGTGAGCGGGGTACACCCCCCCCCCCGCCACCCCTTGTAGGAGCTCTCTGTGTGTGTGTGAGTGTGTCATGCCTTTCAGACGCCGCCGAGCCAAGACTGCAACATCTTCCGCCTCCTCCTCATCCTGCAACAACAACATCAACAACTACAGCAGCAACAACAACAACATCGACTAT
>NW_004798717.1:74022-75085 GCF_000002075.1 Aplysia californica | reverse complement strand
TACACCTAGCCTTCTCGGACAAGGGCGAAAAATCTCGGAGGGCCCGTGTGCAAGTTGCGCACGTTAAAGATCTCTTGGTGGTCTAAAATCGATAAGAGTAGGCTTCGGCCGCCACCCGGGCAAAATTCAAAATTTCCTCCCAACTGAAAATATTAGGTGTGTCCCGCGCGCTCATATGACCTTATGCAGTTGCAAGCGCCGTAAAACACTTTAAAAAAACAAACATTACCTGCTCCCCTTCTTTCTTTGTATTTTGCTCTCTGGTAGTGGGTGGTTGGTGAGTGTTCTGGTGTGGTTTGCTCCTTCTTTCCTATACTATCAAAAGCTATCGTCCTTCTCTCTCCGTCTCCTTTTTTGTGTTTGTTACTCTCTTGTATCACCTCGAATCTCCGGCACTTGTTTGAATTATTTGTGTTGCAAGTGCCGTAAAACTCTAAATAAAACTAAAGCTAATTTATTGATACAAAGCGCGGGTATTTGGAAAGGGCCACTGGTAGGTCCTACTTCTTTTCTCTCCCTCTGTCGTTTCTGTTTGTCTGTCGTACCGTGTGGGTGGTAGGCGGGTGCTCTGGTGTGGTTTGCTTCTTCCTGTCAAACATCTATCGTCTTTATCTCCTGTCCTTCTTTTGTGTGTTTGTTACTCTCTTGTAACATCTCTCATCTCCGACACTTCTAAATGACATTATTGTGTTGCAAGTGTCGGAAAACTCTAACTAAAACAAAACAAAATGTCGTACCGGTATCGTGAAAATGTGCTTCTGTTTACTCAAACTCAAACTACGTTTGAGAAAGACCTTCCAGTAACAGCAGCAGAAAAGAAGAAAGAAGAAAAAACATCTACAACTGCCACAACAGCAACAGCCTTAGAAAGAAGAAAGAAGAAAGAAGAAAAAACCCACAACCCATCAACAGCAGCAACGACCTCAGAAAGAAGAAAGAAGAAGAAAAAAGCTCCCATCAACAACTTACAAGGCCCACAGCTCACAGCAAGATGTTGGAGCCATTAACACAGATCTTTGTGGCTAGTTGTGTCTGTAATGAGCAGGTGGTTTTGGGGGGAGGG
>NW_004798717.1:67619-68829 GCF_000002075.1 Aplysia californica | reverse complement strand
CACACATGCACACACTCTCACTGTCTCGCGGAACCATCCCCCCACTAACCTAAATAATAATATGCTCGTGCACACAGTGGGTGGTTGGCGGGTGCTCTGGTGTGGTTTGCATGTTGACAACATGGCTTGGAGCAGCAAGAACAACAGACACCATTGCTGCAACGCAAGACAAAGTGAAGTGGAGGTCCATGATCGCCCACGCCAGTCGGCAAGGCACCGGATGATGATGATGATGATGATGATGATGATGATGATGATGATGATGATGATGATGACTCTCTTAATGTAACTCCTCTAATCTTCGGCACTTACATGACCCTATTGTGTTGCAAGTGCCGTAAAACTCTTACTAAAACTAAAGCTGTTCGTGCACACTGGCACGTACATAATATAGCCACACACCACACACAGACAAAAATACAAACACAAGCAACAACAAAGAAATAAACAGAAATGAGGCCCTATGACTATAAGTGGGTGGTTGGCGGGTGCTCTTGTGTGGTTTGCTTCTTCTTTCCTATCAAACATCTATCGTCCTTATCTCCCCTCCTTCTTTTTTATGTTTGTTATTCTCTTGTAACACCTCTAATTTTCTGGCGCTCATATGATCTTATGCAGTTGGGAGCGCCGTAAAACTTCTACTAAAACAAACAAACAATGACTATAGCTCTATAATAAGCCAGCCCGTGTGTTGCTCCCAGTGTTCACAGCAGAGCTGGGCGAAGAGTCGATTCCGGAAGCGGTTTCAACGATTAATACTACGTAGATTTAACTGAAGTTCCGTCTCCTTTTTACGTAAACCAACGGTTGCCAGTTACTTTTATCATTAAAATCTTTTTTTTACAAGAATTTATTTTTGAAAAATAGAAGTTGGTGCTTCGAAGTGTTCCGAAATCGAGGTTATCCTAAATCATGAAGATGTTCGGAGCCAACCAGGTAACCACTGGGGAAAAAAATCACATCATTGAAAAGTGAGTAATTGGGTTCGGAGTCGATTCCTACGATTCCTAGCTTTCAGTAATCGGGAATTTATCCGCCCAGCACTAGTTCACAGATGGGAGAGTGGAGACCCCACTGACAGGAGCTAACCTCGGATCTCACCAGAGAGGGTTTACAGTAACTACTTGTATTGCTGCAAAACTCTCTGATCTCACCGCTGCTTTGAGGGGGAACGCAAAAAGTCGCACCCAATGACCCCTCCCTTTCTCCC
>NW_004798717.1:61386-62572 GCF_000002075.1 Aplysia californica | reverse complement strand
ACAGACAGGCAGGCACACAGACAGACAGACAGACAGACAGAGTGAGAGAGAGAGAAGGGACAAAGTTAAGAAAAAGGGGGTGTCATCTGTCCATCGAATGGTGTCCATTTATTCCTACGAGCAAGAACTTAAACTTGCCCCCCTGACCTTTCCAATCTTGATGTCCCCCCTTCTCTCGACTCTCGTGCTCAGAACGTAAAACATGAAGGGACTTGTGGAATTCGCCGTTTGATGAAGAGCTCGGAGCGTCATGGGCGTGTGAAAAGGGCCCATTAGAGTGTCCGGGTTCTATTGGCGTCCATTTACGCTAACGTGTTGAATGTGGGCAGAATTCGATCAGCCCATCTCCCGCTCCCACGCGAGCCTGACAGAAACTGTAAGATGTCCCTTCATCTCGTTTGCTGCTTCCTTCTTCCTGCATTATTCAGGCGACAACTTGATGGGAGGGGGGTTTTCTTTCTTTCCCAAAACATCTGCTGGGGAGGGGTAAAAAGAACGCCAGAGAAGAACAGAAGAGAAGAAGAACATGAACGAAGAAGAACATGAAAGAAGAAGAACATGAACGAAGAAGAATATGAAAGAGTAAAGAAGGACATAGAAGAATAGAAGAGGAGGATTAAAAAGAACAGGAAAGAAGAACAGAAGAGAAGAAGGGCAAATAAGAACAGCAAAGAAGAACAGAATAGAAGAAGAACATGAACGAAGAAGAACATGAAAGAAGAAGAACATGAAAGAAAAAGAACATGAAAGAGTAAAGAAGGACTTAGAAGAACAGAAGAGGAGGGCAAAGAAGAACAGGAAAGAAGAACAGAAGAGAAGAAGGGCAAAAAAAGAATATGGAAGAATAAAGAAGGCTCCAATATGGAGACAGGAAGGAGGTGTTTTGCTGGGAGACGTTGGGGACAAAATGGCGGGTATCACGTATCGTGTGTTGACGATGTTCTCCCAGGTTGGATTGGAGGAGACAGATTTCTTCCCTTCCTACCTGCACCTTCTTCTTCCCCCACCCTGGCATAAAATGTCTGTCTGTCTGTCTGTCTGTCTGTGTGTCTGTCTGTCTGTCTGTCCGTCCGTCTGTCTGTCTGTCCGTCGGTCTGTCTGTCTGTCTGTCTGTCTGTCTGTCTGTCTGTCTGTCTGTCTGTCTGTCTGTCTGTCTGTCTGTCTGTCTGTCTGTCTGTCTGTTTTT
>NW_004798717.1:55187-56791 GCF_000002075.1 Aplysia californica | reverse complement strand
CTCCTTCTCTCTCCTCCTTCTCTCTCCTCCTTCTCTCTCCCCCTTATCTCTCCTCCTTCTCTCTCCTCCTTCTCTCTCCTCATCTATCCTCCTTCTCTCTCCTCCTTCTCTCTCCTCCTTCTCTCTCCTCCTTCTCTCTCCTCCTTCTCTCTCCTCCTTCTCTCCCCTCCTTATCTCTCCTCCTTCTCTCTCCTCCTTCTCTCTCCTCCTTCTCTCTCCTCCTTCTCTCTCCCCCTTCTCTCTCCTCCTTCTCTCTCCTCCTTCTCTCTCCTCCTTCTCTCTCCTCCTTCTCTCTCCCCCTTATCTCTCCTCCTCCTTCTCTCTCCTCCTTCTCTCTCCTCATCTATCCTCCTTCTCTCTCCTCCTTCTCTCTCCTCATCTATCCTCCTTCTCTCTCCTCATCTCTCCTCCTTCTCTCTCCTCCTTCTCTCTCCTCCTCCTTCTGTATGTCCGTTACTCTCTTGTAACACCTCTTAACTCCCGGCTCTCTTATAACGTCGTTGTGTTGCAAGTGACGTAAAACTCTTATCAAAACCAAACCAAAACACCAACAAAGGCCACATCGTCGGGCCCCTGGCGGGGATCGAACCCAGAGTAACAACCTAAAGGCTGGGAACAGACGACAACATCATGACATCTACCGCCAAAACACAACTCAAAGGACAACCTGAGGACAATTTCTGTTCTTCGAGACCCGCATTTCTTCATTTCTGTCGTCCTATTCTCCGCCCCCCACTCTCCTTCTCTTTCTCTGTGTCTTTCTTTCTCTATCTATCTATCTATCTATCTATCTATCTATCTATCTATCTATCTATCTATCTATCCATCCATCCATCCATCCATCCATCCATCCATCCATCCATCCATCCATCCAAGAGAACATTGTAAAAACCTGGGATAACTTTGAAAATGATAGAAAGAAAAGAAAAAGACAGAGAAGACTTGTAAGGTGAAGAAGGACACGATCTCGATCTTTCCTCGTTCCTTCACGGAAACTCCAGCCACGAGAGAGCGAGTGAAGGAAGGACAATTCCCCGGAGACGGAGGAAAAACTTGACAGAGAACACTTTGAAATGGAACATCGTGATGCTTCTTCGTTTTTGCACTTTCTGTATCTCTCCTTTCCCCAAACTCGGACGAGGGTTTCTCGTGGTGTAGAGGTTAAGGTGTTCGCCTCTCATTCAATAGGTGTTGGGTTCGAATCTGGATAATGACGTATCTATTAAATTTTTCCCCTTTCACACCCTTTCCAAGGAAAGATCTAAACCTAGCCTTCACCCCCCGGGGCGGTGCCACTGACTGTAGTGACCCCCCGGGGCGGTGCCACTGACTGTAGTTTCTTTAGGCCATTCCCAAAGGGGGGACATTTCTCTTTCATGCTCAGTAGAATTGTAAATGGGCTGACTCATGTCACGCTCATAACTGTGCCTGATCTACAACAGGGAACTGCTGCTTTATCTTTCCTAATCCTTACTTTTGTCATTTTTCCTCTACTTCTTGTGTATGTTTGTCACACACTTGTGACCCACTATTTCCGGGGTGCCTTGATAGTCGAAGCAGACTTTGTGCTGTTGAAGCTAGAGAGGTGAGCAGAGTAAGTCTGA
>NW_004798717.1:50407-51495 GCF_000002075.1 Aplysia californica | reverse complement strand
TAATAATAACAATAATAGAGATAAAAAGGTTTTGCAAATTAATGGAAGATGGCCTGACTAATCAGGAAATGTTGTCGTCATCCCGTGCTGGTGACGTTGATGAGGTGACCGTGTGGTAAAGTGACAGTGGTGTGGCTTTGTACATTGACACAGAGTGCGGAAATTCCTCGTGGCCTAGAGGTTAAGGTGTTCGCCTCTCTTTCAATAGGTCCAGGGTTCGAATCCGGATAGTGCCATACATTTTTTTACTTTAAATTGTCTCTTTTCACGTCCTGTCCAGCGTTCTAGCAATGTTCTGTCGTCTGCTTTCGTCTCCACTTTCTGTCCCCACCCCCTCACCTCCTTTGCCCCCTCCTCTGGGCTCCTGACTCTTTCTGTAGACTTTTTACTGCTACTCCTTGGCTCCTTCTTACTGCTGTCTTTCCGCCTCTACCCCGATTTTATGGTAGCAAAGATCTTCACATGGCCTTCTCGGACAAGGGCAAAACAAAAATATCGGGGCTACCGTGTGCAAGTTGCGCACGTTAAATATCCCTTGGTGGTCGAACATCGACGACAGTAGGCTTCGGCCGCCACCCAGGCAAAATTCAAAATTTCTTTGCAACTGAAAATGTTTGACGTGCCCCGCGCGCTCATATTATGACGTTATACAGTTGCGAAAGCTAGGACTGGGCAATGACTCGCTTTCGCAAAATACGGATAATATGCTAGTGCACCTCCTCGGCAAATAATATGACATGAACCGCTTCAGCTAATGGGTTAGAACCACTTTCACAAACAGGTTAGCACTACTTCAACAAACAGGTTAGCACTACTTCAACAAACAGGTTAGCACTACTTCAATATATGGTTGCCCCCACTTCAGAAAACGGGTCAGGAAAGAGAGTTAAGAGTCTGAATTCGGATGATGTTTCATTGAGAATTATCCGGTTATCCTTATAGATTATCCGGATTTTGCACCCCCTTTAGCGAAAGCGTAAAACACTGCCAAAAAACTGAGATTCTTACGTTGTGTAGAAGACTTGGCTTTCGTTTTCACAGGGGAGGGAAAAATGTGTGTGTGTGTGTGGGGGGGGGGGGGGGGGGGG
>NW_004798717.1:46480-50279 GCF_000002075.1 Aplysia californica | reverse complement strand
GGGTCAGATTGTGTTCTGTGGATAAGATAACACGGCCCTCCACATTTTATCGGCGTTGTTACATTTTATTTTTTGTAAACGTGAAGTCGTGTGTTGCCTTAGAACCTTCCCGTTGTCATCTTCTTCTTTGCTTTATTTTTTCCTGCTCTCTCTCTCTCTCTCTCTCTCTCTCTCTCTCTCTCTCTCTCTCTCTCTCTCTCTCTCTCTCTCTCTCTTTCTTTCTCTCTCTTTCTCTCTCTCTCTGTTTCTTTCTCTCTCTCTATCTCTCTCTCTCTCTCTCTCTCTGTGTGTGTGTGTGTGTGTGTGTGTGTGTCTGTGTGTGTGTGTCTGTGTGTGTTTGGCGGGTGCTCTGATGTGGGTTGCTTCTTCTTTCCCATCAAACGTCTATCTTCCTGATCTCTCCTCCTTCTTTTTGTGTTTGTTACTCTCTTGTAACACCTCTAATCTTTGGCACCTATATGACCTTATTGGGTTGCAAATGCCGTGAAACTTACAAAAACTATAACGGCCTATTTCTGTTGCAAGTGTCGTAAAACGTTAGTTAAAACCAAAGACTACCACAAAACGACTGAATATGGTCTGATTTTGGCACGGGTCTGAGCTAGCTGTAGAAAATAGCGAGTGTTTTGTTTTTCCTTCTGTTTGTGTGTTTCTTGTTTGTTTGTTTGTTTCCTTGTTGTTTATTTGTTGTCGTTGTAAGTCGGACTGATCCTAGATCCCAAAAGATGGAGGTAGATATCCAGGTCTTCATACACCCCACTGGAATCGAACGAACGTCCTTTGCGTGCAGAGTGTGACGGTGGGTCGTTGGCGGGTGCTCTGGTGTGGTTTGCTCCTTCTTTCCTATCAAACGTCTATTGTCTGTATCTCTCCTCCTTCTTTCCTATCAAACGTCTATTGTCTGTATCTCTCCTCCTTCTTTCCTATCAAACGTCTATTGTCTGTATCTCTCATCCTTCTTTCCTATCAAACGTCTATTGTCTGTATCTCTCCTCCTTCTTTCCTATCAAACGTCTATTTTCTGTATCTCTCCTCCTTCTTTCCTATCAAACGTCTATTGTCTGTATCTCTCATCCTTCTTTCCTATCAAACGTCTATTGTCTGTATCTCTCATCCTTCTTTCCTATCAAACGTCTATTGTCTGTATCTCTCCTCCTTCTTTCCTATCAAACGTCTATTGTCTGTATCTCTCCTCCTTCTTTTTTTGTGTTTGTTACTCTTTTGTAACACCTCGGCACTTTCTATGACCTTATTGTGTTTACAAGTGCGTAAAACTCTTACTAAAACGAACTATTGTGTTTACAAGTGCCGTAAAACTCTTACTAAAACTAACTATCGTGTTTACAAGTGCCGTAAAACACTTACTTAAACGAACTATTGTTGTTGCAAGTGCCGTAAAACACTTAGGACATCTAAAGAGTGTGACGTGTGTGCTGCTCCTCCTGTGGTGACCCCGGATGTTGGGGTATAATGAAGCGGGGAAAGTTGCAGTGGTGAGTGGGTAATTGATGAGCCGAGCGTGTGTGGCGCTGTGGTGTTGTGTGTGTGTGTGTGTGTGTGTGTGTGTGTGTGTGTGTGTGTGTGTGTGTGTGTGTGTGTGTGTGTGTATAATGTGTGTGTGTTGTTTGCGCGCATGTTGTGTGTGTGTGAGTGTGTGTGTGTGTGTGTGTGTGTGTGTGTGTGTGAGTGTGTGTGTGTGTGTGTGTGTGTGTGTGTGTGTTTGTGTCTGTGTGTGTGCGTGTGGAGGGAGAGGGGGGCGGTAGGACTGAGGGGTCAGCCAGCACTCAGGACATGCCTGGCCTTTCGTCTCGGTCATCATTGTTGATCATGACCGGCTTCGGTGGTGTAGCGGTTAGCGTGTTTGCCCTGCCACACAGAATCCCAGGTGGGGGAGTTACAATTAAGTAATATTTTATCGTGTATTTCGGTCTGTCAGCTGGCACGTTGTAACCCACCCAACCCCCGTTTGAGCCTGCTTCCTAAACGATATGGGATGCAACATCTCAGCAGACGGAGATAATAACATTTTAAAAATTTCTCTCCTCTCGGGAATGGAACTGGCGCCAACTGAGTGTGGTGGCGAAGTGTCTGAGTGGTAGTCTCTCCCCCCCCCCCTACCCCTATCCCTACCCCCACCCCCACAGCGTGGACGCCACCAAGTCGGCAAGTATTGTCTTGTGATGATGACAGTCACCGTGCCGAACCACTAGCTAGACTCCTCGCCTGCGGTACTCTGTGTGTGTGTGTGTGTGTGTGTGTGTGTGTGTGTGTGTGTTTGGCCGGGGGGGGGGGGGGCGACGTAAGTCGTAAGCTACGCCCGTGGTATGAGTCATACAACAGCATAGACTTATCGCTGCTCAAGGCGGTGGTCTGTGAGTCAGGACATAAGACAAGACACCATGTACGATTGTATCGGTGAATCAGCGAATAAGACAAGATATGTACGATTGTATCAGTGAGTCAGCGAATAAGACATGTTACCGTTGTCAGAGACGTGACATAACCAAATACCTGCACATGTCCTCGCTCGTCGGAGGGAGGGGGGGAGGGGTAGGATGGCGCCACTGGTTGCTTCTACGTCTGTTCTGTAACTGTGTCGTCATCATTTGTCTAACTTTTTTTCTGTTTTTAATAACCGTGCATGTAGTTGGAGGGCGCCACTTGCAACTTCCACTTCTTTTTCTGGAACTGTGTCGTCACCATCTGTCTGTCTAACCTTTTTTTCCGATCTAAATCTAAATAACCGTATCGAGTGTTGGAGGGCGTCGTCACTTGTTGCCTCTACCTTTTTTCTGTAACTGTGTCGTCACCATAATATTTATGTCTGTCTCTGTAACCTTTTGTTCTTAAAGTTCTAAATAACTATGCGAGAGAGAGAGAGAGAGAGAGATAGAACGGAAATGTTTTTCTATCTGTATAGAATTAATGTTTTAATGAATGTTTCTAGTTACTCACGTTTCAACTGTATTTTGACTGTTCGTGAATTTATATTGCATTGTATATTTTTAGTGAACACATTTTCAACCTCACTGCGAGACTGTTTTTCTGGTATAAAATTTTACACATATGCATTTATATTTTATGTATAATACTTTGTTTTACGTACACATTTGTGTCGATTAATTTTTAAGATGTGATGTCTTTTTCATTGTAATGCGCATTGAGCATCTTTTAGGAAATGGAAATGCGCAGTATAAATGCTATTTATTATTATTATTATTATTATTATTGGAGGGCGCCACTGGTAGGTTCTACTTTTGTTCTGTAACTTTGTGGACACCCTCTCTGTCTGTCTGATCTTTTTGGCCCTGCTCTCAATAACCCTGTGAGAAATGGAGGCCGCCACTCATGGTAGCTTCTACTTTTGTCCTTCCCGTTGTTGTTCCATGTTATCTCACTTTTTTCTCTACCTCTAAACAACCAGTGGTTGAAGGACGCCACTCATGGTAGCTTCTACTTTAGTCCTTCCCGTTGTTGTTCCTTGTTATCTCACTTTTTTCTCTACCTCTAAACAACCAGTGGTTGAAGGACGCCACTCATGGTAGCTTCTACTTTAGTCCTTCCCGTTGTTGTTCCTTGTTATCTCACTTTTTTCTCTACCTCTAAACAACCAGTGGTTGAAGGACGCCACTCATGGTAGCTTCTACTTTAGTCCTTCCCGTTGTTGTTCCTTGTTATCTCACTTTTTTCTCTACCTCTAAACAACCAGTGGTTGAAGGACGCCACTCATGGTAGCTTCTACTTTAGTCCTTCCCGTTGTTGTTCCTTGTTATCTCACTTTTTTCTCTACCTCTAAACA
>NW_004798717.1:40267-42061 GCF_000002075.1 Aplysia californica | reverse complement strand
CTTGTTTATACTGTACCTTGTTAGTTGTGGCTTATGACCTCCTTGTTTATACTGTACCTTGTTAGTTGTGGCTTATGACCTCCTTGTTTATACTGTACCTTGTTAGTTGTGGCTTATGACCTCCTTGTTCAGTGGGTGGTTGGCGGGTGCTCTGGTATGGTTTGCTTCTTCTTTCCTATCAAACATCTGTCGTCTTTATCTCCCCTCGTGGGTGGTTGGCGGGTGCTCTGGTATGGTTTGCTCCTTCTTTCCTATCAAACATCTATCGTCCTTATCTCTCCTTCTTCTTTTTTGTGTTTGTTACTCTCTTGTAACACCTCTTATCCTCCGCACTTATTTGACCATATTGTGTTGCATGTGCCGTAAAACTCTTGCTAAAAAATGTGTTCCTTGTCTCTCATCCTTGTTTTCTCTGAATGCTACTGTCTTGTGACACCTTTAATCGTCTGCACGTTTATGACCTGTCTGTGATGAAACTACAGACAGCAAGGTTCGGCCCGGTTTGCATTCTGGGACGTTATTCTAGGACAGTGTGTGGGTGGTTGGCGGGTGCTCTGGTGTGGTTTGCTTCTTCTTTCCTTTCAAACATCTATAAGGGGGGCTCTTGTGGCCTAGAGGTTAAGGTGTTGGCCTCTCATTCGAAGGTCCCGGGTTCGAATCCTGGTAGCGACCGAAACATTTACTTCTCTAAAAC
Organism: Aplysia californica; assembly: GCF_000002075.1. Taxonomy (NCBI): domain Eukaryota; kingdom Metazoa; phylum Mollusca; class Gastropoda; order Aplysiida; family Aplysiidae; genus Aplysia; species Aplysia californica. The sequence continues at coordinate 41,367 of NW_004798717.1, read as the reverse complement.
TGTCTCCTTTCATGTTTGTTACTCTCTTGTAACATCTCTAATCTTCTGGCGCTCATATGACCTTATGCAGTTGCGAGCGCCGTAAAACCTCCACTTAAAAAACAGTCTCAAGGAACCTGCGTCTGATGTGTAGCGGTTAGCCACCTTGTTGCCGCTCGCGGGATGCCTGAGTTCCATTCCCGAGTAGGGAGACATGTTCATTGAGCTTCTCGGCCTTTCTTCTGCCCTGGTGCAACCCTTTCTGCCCTGGTTGGCCTTGATATGCCGTGCCGGAAGCCCCCCACCCCGCCCCCAAATGATCTAAATCGTGTAGACGAGGGCGTAAGAAGAGATAGGCCTGTATATGTTTAGAATAGACCCCGCCACTCCCTCCGTCCTTCACACTCCCGAGATAACGGACAACACCTGGAGACGTCTCCTCAAGCCTGTCTTGTTCATTGTTGTCTTCTTTTCTACAGTACAGCAAGTTCAATATGGTTCTCCTCCTTCTCTTCCTCCTCTTCTTCTGCCTCCTCCTCCTCCTCCTCTCTCTCTCTCTCTCTCTCTCTCTCTCTCTCTCTCTCTCTTTTTCTCTCTCTTTCTGTCTCTCTTTTCTCTCTCCACTTCACTCAACTTCTGTGTTGTTTTTGTTTATTATGTCAAGATGAATTGTAAGAATATCCAATCTGAGACAGACATTGCTGACCTCGACTCGTCATCCATTTCTTTGCTTGAAAGATCTCTGAAAACACGAATACTATTATTATTATCCTGATCTTTTACGGTTATTCATCTTTTCAAGTTCCTGAAGTATATAATTCTGTATCCGCTTCAGCCTCTTCTACCTTTATTTTCCCTCTGATGAAGAAAAGATGTTTAAACAAAGCACGTATGATTATGCTTTTTGTAGGTGTTCTCATCATCACTTACCTTAAGTCCCTGGATACGTTAACGTTAGGAAAGGGAAAAAGAGTGAAAAGAATTAGAAAAGAAATACATGTATAATTGGACATTGTTTTATTAATACATTTTAGAATAATGCAATGAAGAATTGTATTGACGTATATATCTATCTATCTATCTATCTATCTATCTATCTATCTATCTATCTATCTATCTAT
>NW_004798717.1:34547-36028 GCF_000002075.1 Aplysia californica | reverse complement strand
TATATATATAAAACAGACTAAAGACTGAACACAGACACACACAGATCCTACAACACATAGGTCACCGGCCGGGCTGACACGGACACATTTCTGTCTGATGACAGACACAGACACGCGACACGACATAGTACATTGGTCAGCGGCCGGGGCTATAGACAGCCTGATGGCAGAACACAGACAGAGAGAGCACACTTTGGACACATACACACAGAACACAGACGCACAGAACACATACACACTGAAAACACATCGAATACAGACACACAGAGCACAGAGCATGCACAAAGCACAGACACACAGAGCACAGAGCATGCACAGAATACAGACACACAGAACACAGAGCATGCACAGAGCACAGACACACAGAACACAGAGCAGACAGCAGACGACACAATATTATGGAGGTCTGGAGCGGGCTGACTTTGTCTGCAGTGATAGATTGGGGGATTTGTGGGGATTTTGCTTTCTTTTCGTTTTTAAGAATTCTGAATCCAGTTTCCTGTCTCTGCGAAGAAAGAGGCGTTTTTAGGAAGAAGAATACATTATTTAGGCGGGAAAACGTGAGGATGTTTTTGTCTGGCTCATCTGCTGTGTCGTGTGTCATGTGTCGTGTGTCATGTGTCGTGTGTCAGGAGAAATTTGGCCTGTGTTGCGGACGGGCCCATCATGTAATGATAATGTGTTGTGTCCCCCTCCCTCCTCCTCCCCCCTCCACCTTTTCTTTAGTGAGTGGTTGGCGGGTGCTCTGGTGTGGTTTGCTCCCTCTTTCCTATCAAGCATGATTCTGTCGTCCTTATCTCTCCCCCTCCTTTGCTTTGTACTTAACTGTTTAGTTAGACCTTCTAGCCTTCGACACTTAGGGTGGGTGGTTGGCGGGTGCTCTGGTGTGGTTTGTTCCGTATTTCCTATCAAACATCTATCGTCCTTATCTTTCCTCTTTTTTGGGGGGGTTTGTTACTCCCTTGTAACACCTCTAATCTTCGGCACTTATATGACCCGGTTGTGTTGCAAGTGCCGTAAAACTCTTACTAAAACTTTTTTTTAACGACACTTATATGCCTTTTTTGTGTTTCAAGTGCTGTAAAACTCCTACTAAATGTATTTTTATAAAACCGTCCACCACCCTTCCCCCAGTCCCTCTTCCCCCAACCCGCTGCTTGCCTTCCCATGTCCGGCTTAGGGTCACGCCGGGTTATGGCTCTGTGTCTGTCTGTCTATGTGTCTGTCTATGTGTCTGTCTGTGTGTCTGTCTGTGTGTCTGCCTGCCGGGAGGACACTGTGGTGGAGTGTCGGGGTGATGCCATGCCGGACGGAAATAGTGTTTTATGGAGGGTCGTTCACCTCCCGTGAGCTTTGGTGCACTTCCGGCCGCGCACTGCATGGTGCACTGTATGGCGCGCACTGCATGGTGCACTGTATGGCGCGCACTGCATGGTGCACTGTCTGGCACGCACTCCGGAGACATCGCCGATGGAGTCTGA
>NW_004798717.1:29477-31185 GCF_000002075.1 Aplysia californica | reverse complement strand
CTTCTTTTTTATGTTTGTTACTCTCTTGTAACACCTCTAATCTTCTGGCGCTCATATGACCTTATGCAGTTGCGAGCGCCGTAAAACCTCTACTAAAACTCAACTGTCTCTTCACCTTCTCTTCTGTCTATGTTACTCTCTAGTAAGTAACAGTAGCGTCTGTGGTCAATTGGTTAGGCTACCGGACTCGTAATCGTGAGATTGCGGGTTCGGGGGTTCGAGCCCCATCTGGATCCGACGTTTACGTCCCTGGGGAGAAAGTCACTTTTCACGGATGTCCCACTGGGCTCAGTCCTTTCGGAGATGGATGTTACACTCGGAGTCCCGCCTCTTAAATAACCCGACAGTGTTGATGATAAAGGCGTTAAACCCATACCATTTCACCATTTTCACCATACCACTTCACCATTTTAGAAAGTAACACCTCTATACTTAGTCTCTTATTAGTCTTATACATGACCTATTGTATTGCAAGCGACGTAAATGTCTCTCTCTCTCTTTCTCTCTCTCTCTCTCTCTCTTTCTCTCTTCTCTCTCTCTTCTCTCTCTCCCCACTCCCTCCCCCCCTCTCTCTCTCTCTCTATCTATCTATCTATCTATCTATCTATCTATCTATCTATCTATCTATCTATCTGTCTATCTATCTATCTATCTATTTATCTCTAAGACTAAAGCTAAACGAACCAGCCATTATGAAAACGTCGAAAGCCACCTGTTGGATCGTTAAGCTTTGATCAGATGCGCAGCTGCCTTTATGTAGATGCGCGCCCGTCCCCTCGTGCGCTGGCACACACATTATGTTTGTTTTGGAACCCCCGTGACGTCACCAGGGGGTGGAATTACTGCGGGGGGAGTGGCGTAGAGCAGATGAGCACCATGAATAAATCATTGGCTGCCGGAGCACTAGGCGGTGTATATCAATATGTGGCGACGTGGTGAAATCAGCCGCTCGTCAATTTTTGAGTATATTATATTGAGTTATTAGTGCCATTATAAAACTTGTTCTTTTGTCTTGTTCGGGATTTAAAAAATAATTCATCTTGAAAGAAGTCGAGTTATTTGCAATTAAAGAAGGTGAGGTCGCCCGATTTCAGAGATAAAATTACCAAGAAATTGGCCGCCAAAGTTTGGTGTCGTATTATCTTGAGACACCTTGGAAACAAAAAATTTACATTTTTTGTGCCTTTTATCAACATTTTCAATGAAATCTTCACAGAAATGTGTTTATCAACAGATACGAAAGATGTTGAACCAAAAGTTTGAAAAAAAAAAAAAAAAAGAAGCAAAACCCGTGGGGAAAATGTCTCCAATTTCTTGACGTTTTTTATTTTGACGAGCGCGTGATTTCACCGCGCTGCCTCACTGTCATATCCGCGGCTACTGGCTCCGGCCACGAGAGGCTGGGGCAAAGGGCGATAAATCACGCCTTGTCTCGCGACTGTCAAGTTACGCGCAGCCAGAGTTGCCGGACGTAAGCGGACGTGACGTCATTCTGGCCTCGTGTGTGTGCCGGCACTGCGCGCCTTCTGCCTAGGTCAGTAGGTTTCTGCTACCACAAAGTACATTTCTTCTCCTGCTTGCTCGCTTGCTCGCCCTCTCTCGCTCGCTTGTTCTGTTTCTGTCTGTGTCTGTGTCTGTCTTTCTATGTCTCTCTCTGTCTCTCTCTCTCTCTCTCTCTCTCTCTCTCTCTCTCTCTCTCTCTCTCTCT
>NW_004798717.1:28239-29338 GCF_000002075.1 Aplysia californica | reverse complement strand
CTCTCTCTCTCTCTCTCTGCTTGTCTTTCTTTCTACGTCTGTCTGTCTTTCTCTCTGTCCTTCTGTCTTTCTCTCTCTATGCCTTCTTCTCTTTCTCTCTTTCTCTCTTTCTCTCTCTCTCTATGTAATCTATGTAAATCAGCGAGCGTGCATGTATGTGTAAATATCTGTGCATGATATTCCAAACCAGGCGCATTTTGCAACACCGACCGTTCAGAAAACACATTGAATGCGAAAGGTCAAGGTTCACTCCCTGGCGACCGACGTCTGGGTACGGGAACTCAGGAGCTGATTTCTTACTAAGATCGTAAACTGTCTTCCTAAAGTGTCTAGTTTTAGATCTGAGGTCAGTGCTCTGTTGTGGTTTGCTCGTTCTTTCCTATCAAACGTCTGTCGTCCTTATATCTCCTTCTTTTTTATGTTTATTACTGTCTTGTAACACCTCTAATGTTCGGCACTCATAATATAACTTTATTGTGTTGCAAGTGCCGTTAAAATGTTACTAAAGCTGAAACGATCTGAGGTGAGCCTCTCCTGCTTTGGCTCGCGAGATATTTGGAATGACGACCTAATCCGGCCCGCCACTGTGACACACTTGCCCATGCCTGACCTCAACTAAAGTCTACGTGGGTTGTTGGTGGGTGCTCTGGTTTGATTTACTGTTTCTTTTCTATCAAACATGTATGGCCCCGTCTCTCTGTCTTCTTTTTTTTTCGTTCTTACTCCAAAGTAACGCCTGTATTCTCGGAACTTCTTTGACCTATGTATCTTGCAAGAGCCGCGGAATTCTTACCGAATCTAAACTAATCCCAAGTCTAAAGTATGATTAAAATGTTATCAAATCCCTTTTTCTGGATGGACCAAAAAGGTTTTTTTTTAATAATAAGAAGAAGAAAATCCCGAAAACGTAGCACATTCTCAACAAAATGGCGGTCACCGTAAGGACATTCCAACAAGCCACGTTTTCACACTCACGTCCTCGCAGCCTCGGGCATCCTGGGACGGTGAAATTGCCCCGGAAGTGAGGAAGCGGCCATCTTCTTTCTCGTGGACAGAGTGCCTGACCCGGCTTCGCGCAGAGCCAGAGGAATTAATTACC
>NW_004798717.1:23779-27903 GCF_000002075.1 Aplysia californica | reverse complement strand
TCTCTCTCTCTCTCTCTCTCTCTCCACAACAAACCGCTATCCACGAAGACAGGTTCCCAAGGGCGCTGACATGACAGTCCTGTGGGCTACTACCACCAGAGTACGTTCTGTGTACAAACGTTTCCACATAATGCTTTTTTTTATTGTACCAACAGGGTACGTTCCTTATACAAGCGATTCCACGTTCTTTTCTTGTAGCACACTTGATCCCCGCTGACATTTCGCTACCCCGGAATCTCAAAAAATGGTATAGGTTTAACGCCCCTATCAACACTATTAGGCTATTTAAGGGGTGGGACCTCCTAGTTTAACGTCCGTCTCCGATAGGACCGCCGGAATCTCATAGTTCTGTCTGCCCAGTACCTAGTTTTGAAAAACTTGACATTCACAATTTTGAGTTTCTCGTATAAACATGTCAAGATTTGTCGAATTCAATTCTTTGAATATATCTTGATAACGACTCCGAATAATCTTTCGATTGTGATAGAGCAGATACAACATTTGGTTTCTGACCTCGTGGTCTCGGTAACTCAAAACGGCCAAAAATTAGTGCTGGGCGGCCTGGTTAACGATTCTTAAAAGCTAGGAATGGTAGGAATCGACTCGGAACCCACTTACATGTACTTACTTTCTAACGGTGTGATTTCTTCCGGTGGGTACCTGGTCGGCTTTGAGCATCTACAGGATCTAGGATAACTTGATTTCGGAATACTACGAAGTATCAACTTTTTTTCTCCAAAAATACATTCTAAAAAAAGAAGAAGATTTAAATGATTAAAGTAACTGGTAAACGTTGGTTTGCGTAAAAAGGAGTCGGTACTTTCCTTCCGTAGCATTAATCGTGGGAATCGGTTCCGGAATCAATTCTTCGCCCAGCTCTACCAAAAATGTCAAATAGAACCATGTAATCCTGAGGTAGCGATATTTTGGCTGAATCTTCTGCCTTACCCTGCAACATAAACATTTGAGATAGTTAATTATACTGTTGGTATCGAGAACGAAATGTCGTCGAAGAAAAAGTCGTTGTTCGAAAGAGGCGAGCGATATGTTGGTCGTTGGAGGGTACCCTGCAGGTGAATGTTGCAGGCTGATCCAGAGTTGGCCTCTTTGAGCACACCCGGTTCCGTCCGTTGCGTTTTGGCCGCTTGGTAAAAAGATGATATTATTCCTGCGTAATGACGGTCCCTGTGAGCTGTCGTGCCCAGCTTGTTCCGCGCGGGTTGGCTGCACGGAGGCCTGGGCCTGTCATCTGCGCGGATAAATGTCTGATGTGGGACAATTGGCTTTTGGTGTGGACGTCACGCAAAGGTCGCTCGTGTCTCTGGGTTGCTTTTTGTTTTTGTCTTTTGGGAGGTGTTTTTTTCCCTTTTGTTTTGTTTGTTTTGTTTGTTACTTGTTAAAATTTATTTACTTTATTATTTTTTTTGTCCTGTAGAAGTGTTTTTACGCCACTATCAACGCTATTTAGATCGTTCAGGAGGCTGACTTCCAACCGTGCCTGTCACGGCCAGCCCGGACGGAGAGGGATACAACATCCCAACCGAAAGAACGAGATGCTCAATAGAAAAAGTTTTTGCCCCCTCGGGAATTGAACCTGACTCTTCTATGTGCACGACAGGGAAGTGCCTGACCGATACACCACAACGCCGGTTGTTCTCGTGTGTACTGGTGGTGTTGTTGGCATGCCAGTCTGTCTGCTGCTTGCTGTGTTGTCTCACTTGTGGCTCAATCAAAATTGGAACGTGTGGTTTCGAACTGGGGACCCTGTAGGTTATTCCTGTGTGACGTCAGGTGTCCCCAGGTGGAATGTATCGGGTGCTCTGGTGTGGTTTGCTCTTTGTTTCCTGCCAATCATCTATCGTGTTTTTGGCCCCTCCTTCTTTTTTATGTTTGTTACTATCTTGTAACTCCTCTAATCTTCTGCACTGATATGACCGTATTGTGTTGCAAGTGCCGTAAAACGTACTTAAAAAAGGTGTCCCCTGTCACTCGGCACTATGCAGGGTGGACCTTTGCGAGCCATAGCTGGGCTGGTGGAGCTATCGATTTCTGTCTGAGGAGGGGAGGGGGGCGGTGGGACGATGCAGGGGTTAGTCGGGGAGGGGAGGGGAAGGAGAGAGAGAAAGAGAGAGAGAGAGAGAGAGAATGAAGGAGAGGGGTTGGAGAGAGAGTGATGTGAGAAAGGCAGAGGTAGTTGGACAGAGAGACGGAACAGGGGCAGGGAGGAAAATAGAGAAATTGGAGGGGGGTAGGGAGGGGGGAGGTAGGTAGGCGAAAGACAGACAGAGAGAGAGAGAGAGAGAGAGAGAGAGAGGAGGGGGGAGATGTTGGGAGAGAAGTACAGATAGAGACAGACTTAGAGGGAGGGAAGGAGGAAGGGGGGGTTCTCGAATCAGGTGGGCGGGTACATTTCCTGCGCTGTGTCCTCTCTTCCTCTCTCCTCGTCTTGTCCTCACTCCTCTCTTCCTCCTCCCCTCTTCTAATCTCCTCCTCCCCTCTTCCTCTCTCCTCCTCCGCGGTGAATGCCGCTGTTTGGAGCAACTTCCGGTGACGTCACCCCGACTCGGCCCGGCTCAGACTGGAGTGTGGCTTTTTTTTAATCCATTGCCCGTTTATGTGATGAGATTGGCGCCATCTGATTAGTAGAAAAAAGTGCGTTTGATAGTGTCCAATAGTGTATTACGTGCATACTTAGTATGACAAGTAACTGTTACAGATAGAGATTCCTGGATTAGATGTAAGTCATTGATCTAAGAGCGAAGATTATTTTGGAAATAATGGTGGTGATGAGTGATGAAGTGGGATTACGTTTAAGTAATGTTAGCGTTAGTCCTATCTTCCTCTGCTGCAATGAGTCACGAGGGACATGGGCACCCTCTATCTCTTTCCCTGCTGGAACCATAACCGGATTCGGCCCGTGAGTGGTTGTCTGGTGCTCTGGTGTGGTTTTCTCCTTCTTTCCTCTCAAACATCTATCATCCCCATCTCTCCTCCTTTTTTTTGTATGTTACTCTCTTGTAACGCATCTGATTCTTCGGCACTTATATGACCTTATTGTGTTGCAAGTGCCGTAAAACTCTTACTAAAGAGAAGGATTCGGTCTGCCACAGACTGAAGTGTGGCTACTCCAAGCCAGATTCGGCGACGTAAGATTGGTATCGAATACATCGGTCTTTCATAACTTGGAGCTTGTATCCCTTTCAGCCCGTGTTGACCTCAAATCAAAACCCCGATTCCTAAATGATCTAAAATGTGTCCATGGGGGTGTTTCCGACCTTCAGTTTTTGGTGGGCGCCCCTCTCCATCATGTATCTCCAAGCTGGGTGTGGGTGGCTGGAGTGCGCCACTGATAGCTTTCACTTCTTTTCTTTCCCTCGGAAGTTTCTGTCTATCCGTCTTGCTTCTTCCCCGCCCTATCATGGCTGTTATTGTGTGGATGTACTTCTCTGTAGTCAACTCTACTCACCCAAACGGCGTATTTAAAGAACACCTGTCACCACCCCGGCGATCCCGAAAAAAAAAAGGAAAAAGAACCACCCACTGGAAGCACCGAATGGCCCACTTGTTGTGGGAGATGTGGCCCAGGTTTAGCAAGTACATTACAACAATAACAGATTATATTATTGGGAAAACAAGCGACAGATTCTGGGAGTGTTGTCTCAGGCAGTGGGCCAGTTAGTCGCACTGAACATTATGTCTTCTGTGGTTAGTCAGCCCGGAAGTCGTACCCTCTGTTTGTCTTTGTCTCCGACACAATTACTGTTGTGTACGTCCCTGGTTCATGGGGTGCTTGGTGGTGGGCTGGTTAGCTCTGTCTGTCTCCGTCACTCTGTCTCTCTGTCCCTGTCAATTTGAATCCTGTCTCGTCTCTCTGCCTCGTTTATTACGTCTCCCTCGCTGTTTCTTCCAGTCTCTGTCTCTCAGTCTCTGTGTCTCCCCCCCCCCTCTCCACCGTTGTCTCTGTCTGTCTGTCTGTCTGTCTGTTTGTCTGTCTCCGACACAGTTACTGTTGTGTACATCCCTGGTTCATGGAGTGCTTGGTGGTGGGCTGATATCTCTCTTTCTCTCTCTTTCTGTCTGTCTCTCTCTCCCTCTCTCTTTATGTCTGTCTCTCCCCCTCTCTC
>NW_004798717.1:21775-23146 GCF_000002075.1 Aplysia californica | reverse complement strand
TCACAGTAGTGTAACAGTCAGAGTAGTGTAACAGTCACAGTAGTGTAACAGTCAGAGTAGTGTAACAGTCACAGTAGTGTAACAGTCAGAGTAGTGTAACAGTCACAGTAGTGTAGCAGTCACAGTAGTGTAACAGTCACAGTAGTGTAGCAGTCAGAGTAGTGTAACAGTCACAGTAGTGTAGCAGTCACAATAGTGTAGCAGTCACAGTAGTGTAGTATTTAGTATTCATTGTACGGGTGTGGGTGGTTGGCGGGTGCTCTGGTGTGGTTTGCTTCTTCTTTCCTATCAAACATCTATCGTCTTTATCTCCGCCTCCTTCTTTGTGTTTGTTACTCTCTTGTAACACCTCTAATTCTCCGACACTAATATGACCTTATTGTGTTGAAAGTGCCGTAAAACTCTTACTAAAACAAACAGTACGTCTGGTTGTAGTGCGCCACTGGTAGCTCTCACTTCTTGTCTTCCCCTCTGTTGTTGTCTGTCGGCCAGTCTTGTTTCTTCCCCTCTGTTGTTGTCTGTCGGCCAGTCTTGTTTCTTCCCCTCTGTTGTTGTCTGTCGGCCAGTCTTGTTTCTTCCCCGCACTATATGTCCGTGATTGCGTCACAGCGCTTCTCTTTACTCAAACTCCCTCCCCCAGGCAGTGCCACTGACTGAAGTCTCTTTAGGAGGACATTCCCAAAGGAGGGATATGAACATGTTCTTATGTACAGTAGAATTGTAAATGGGCTGATTTAGCAATGTCATGCTCATACTGTGCCGCATTTTCTTTCCTAATCCTTACTATCGTCATTTTTCCTCTACTTCTTTCGTATGTTTGCTATTTCCGGGGTGCCTTGAAAGTCGAAGCAGACTTTGTGCTGTTGAGGTTAGAGAGGTGAGCAGAGTAAGTCTGATTCCACTCCTTGGCGTTCATATGACCTTATGCAGTTGCGAGAGCCGTAAAAACTCCGTTAGCTCAGTGGCTATCATGCTGAACTAGGGAACGGATTGCCCTGGTTTGAATCCCAGACTGGGTGTTTCGTGGAGTTTTCTAAAGCTCTCAACCGATGTGGTTCGCTCCTATCGGAGATAGACGTCAAATTTGGAGGTCCCACCTCGTAGATAGTTAAGAGTGTCGATAGAAGCGTCAAACGTGTACATTTCGTTCAACTATATAAGTTAAGAGTGTCGATAGAAGCCTCAAACCTGTACACTTTGTTCAACTCCGTCCAATACAGTTTGTGCCCACATTGGTCCGATCACCTCTCTTTAAACACCCCCCCCCCCCAAATGTCCCGTGCAGTGTATAGTGCTGGGGTATATTATGCTAGCGTAGAGCGGTCTCTGTTTCTCTCTCTATGTCTCTGCCTCTCTCTCTCTCTCTCTGTT
>NW_004798717.1:15475-19538 GCF_000002075.1 Aplysia californica | reverse complement strand
CCCCCCACACACACACACGACTTGCTGCTGCTGTTGTGTTCACGGACGGTGTCTTGTTGCGTCTCTGGCGTGCGCGCGACATCTCAGTCTTCTTTTTTCTCCTGGACACCTTTCGGTTCACATTTTGTCTTTGCCGACTTTGCGATAGTTTTACGGCTCTTGCGACACAATTAGGTCGTGTTATAAGTGCCAAGGATAAAGAGGTGTTGCTTGAGAATAGCGTACAAAAATAAACATAAATAAGAAGAGATATAATGACTACAGATGTTTGATAGTAGGAAAGAAGGAGAGAACCACGCTAGAGCACCCGCCAACCACCAACGTCTTGGCCAGAACTGTTAGAGTGAGTGCGGTATTGTTTCATCGCTGTGACGTCACCAGCCTGGCGTAAACCACACCAGTACACTACGCTACTCTCCAACTTATCAGTTGCATCTCGTCACTGTCGCTCAACATTGTACTGTGTTGAATGTTTGTGTAAATTAAAAAATAAAAGAAAATCAAGTAGATCTATGTTGTTGTAGAGTTTGATGAGGTGCGTCTTTTGGCCTTAGTCTCCTGCCTCTTTTTAATATAGTAATGTGTTTAAAGAATGTTTAAAAGTTGTGTGAACATAGTGTTTTTAGCGAAATAAAACAGTTTTTTAAAATATTTTTTATCAACCTCCCCTGAAAAAGGTCATGTTCTAACATCCGACAGTGGTGAGTGACGGCGACAGTGTAAAGTGTTTTACCGTGAGCTCTACATTACCGCCACGAGTGTCTGCCTGTGTCTAGTTCGAGTCTCTAAATCTGTGAACTTTTACAGGCTGTCGGTTTTCCGGAATGAACGCCCATCCGTTGATGGATGACCTTGTCGATTTTTCTCCGCTGATTGTGTAGAATTCTAGAAGTCTATGGTCCAGGGTGCGTGGCCTTGAGGGCTATCGACGTTGTCAGTGTGGTGTCGGTGTCTCACGTCTGTTCGGCATGGTGTGGAGAGAAGGGAGGGGACGGGCGTGTGTTTCCATCTATGTCAGTTTTCTGTCTGTGATTCCTTTAGCAAGTTGTTCTCGAGGCTGATAGCTCTTAGTACTGTTGGATACGTGAACCGTAGCGCTACTGGATATGTGAATCGCCGTCGTCATTGAGGTATCAGCCGTGGTGATGTTTTCCAACTCCGTGTGAAGATTCTGTCGGATATTCGTGTGTGTGATTAAGTTGTCTTATTTATGTTTTTTTGTAGATTTCTTTCTGCTTCTTACTGGATTGACCTTTTGACATTCGCCACCTACGCGCGCTCACTCCCGCGCACATACACGCACACACCTACACGTGTAGACACAGGTTGTGTGAGGTGTGTGAGAACAGCGGCTCTCCTGGTGTGTGAGGGCAGTTTTGGATGTGTGAAATTGACGCAGTCGTGGGATCTCTGCCGCTCGGATACAGTAGAGGAGAGTCCTCTCAGTGTGTGAGACTGACTGTCGTCTGTTTTCTCACTCACGGAGACAGTAGAGGAGAGTCCTCCCAGTGTGTGAGACTGACGGGCGTCTGTTTTCTCACTCGCGGAGACTGACAGTAGAGGAGACTCTTCTCATTCTGAAAGCTCTGATGTCTTTGGATGATTGCCACGTCAATGAGGGATAATGTCGGACGTGGTGCTGTAACGAACGTGTCCGGACGTGATGTGTGAGAACTTCGAGTAGACTGTTCCCTTGTCGTGCTCTCTGACCACTGGTGTCTGTGTTGTGTTCACCTATTCTCTCCCCAGCCTCTGTGGTGTAACAGTCAGGAGACCCGAAGTTTGATTGCAGAGTGGGGATACTTTTTTTAAATCGAGTATCTCGGTTATTCTGCCGGGATGTTGTACCCCTTCCAGCCTGGGTTAGCCCTGACTTGCAGGGTCGGAAGCCTGCCTCTTAAATGATCAAAATTGTGTCAATGAGAACGTAAAAACACCTACATTAAAAAGAATATTGTATATATCAAGGGACCACGTTTTTTCCCCGGAAAAATGTTGTTTTGTGAAGACTGGGGCCAGGGCGGATGTATAGAGTGGTTGTGGAGTGAAAGAGGAAATGTTGGAGACATAGCGGTGTCAGCTACCCCGAGGTTCCAGGAACTCTCCAGGATTCGGCTGCCCGGATTTTGAGAACCGTGACGTCCTAGTCACATACACTCGTTACCCCAAAACCACGTTCTCTCGGTGTTCTTGTGTTCCCTGTTCTATGTAATCTAATGTTTAAAACTTTGTTGTCCGTGATTGGGTAAATGGTTGAAATTGTCTAGATTTAGGCCTATAAACATCAGCCTACACCTGATTTAGTTTTGACAACGCGGGCAAGCCTGGAAAGGTGGTTTGATTTACGTCACGCGGGATATGCTGTGATGCTGGACGTAATTATTTCGCGCCGGATTAGGTCGTTCTCACCAACACGTTAGCCTGTGGGAGCAACACGTGCGTGTGTGACGCACTCACACCTCCACCCCCCGGCCTCCCTCATGTCGCGCCCTGGCCCCAACTCCATGCCTAATGGCCAGGTCTGCGAGTCGTGCCAGCAACAAATACACCATCCTCAACTACAACAACAGCAACAACAACAACAACAGCAACAGCAACAACATCATTACCCGCCCCTGTCGCGGTACCCCCCGTTCACCAAACCGCCGTATGACCGACCCCCCGGGCCCCCACGGCCCCTCCAGCGCGTGTTCCTCCAGCCCTCCTCCCCCCGCCCCGATGTCTACGTCAACGGCAGGTCTCGCGGCCGTGTGGCCTACCAGGAGCGTCGCCTCCACCTCCAACAACAGCAGGCCCTCCGCTCGGACGATCAACAGCTCGCAAACCACCCGCTCTGGATTAAACAGCAGAGGCTTCTGCAGCAACAGCAAGAGGCGGAGGCAAACAACAACAGCAGTAACAACAGCAATAACAGCTGTGACAGCAATGGCCTGGTCACCTCTCGAGAGAACGGACTTCCAGGGTCGTCCACGGACATTTGCCCCTCCCCCCAGGAGAGCTGGTCAGTTGGGTCGAGTGTGGTGACCACAGCCGCCTACAGGGACAGGGGCGGGCCTGGTGTGCTGACCACAGCCACCTACAGGGGCGGCAGGCGGGCGCGCTCAGAGGAGCGGGCAGTGTCCTGGGATGAAGACGGTGGTGACGAGGACAGAGATGATGATTATGACGACGATGATGGTGACGTGGCTTCGGCCACAGGCAGACATTCGCGCGGGAAGTACAGCGGCGGCAAAAACAACAGTGTATATCTGCAGCGGGCCGACAGCAACAACTACCGCCGCAACTACCGCTGCCACGGAGGACAACAGCAGCAACAACAACAACAACAACAACAACAATCGCAATTCCCCCCTCAACTGCCGTTGGATAAGTCTTCAGGGTGGGACGGTCAGTCGGAAAGTTACAACAACAACAACAACAACATTTCTCAGTCGCAGGTGGACCAGCCCCAGCCGAGCTCGCAACAACAGCAGCAGCAGCGTTTCCGACAACAGCAGTCCTCGCAGCGATACAGCATTTCTCAACAGCAACAACAGCACGGCCAGCAACAGCCTCAGCAGAGTGCAGGAAGCAGCAGCAACAGCAACAACAGCAGCAACAGCAGCGGAAGTTCCCGACCCCCGAGGCACCAGCGGCGCCGCGGGATACACCGGAGTTATAGCGAGGTCGGCGACAGTTCTACCGCGCTTCGGTGCCGGGCCATTCTACGCTCTCACAGTGTCTTCCTCGAGGTTTGTCTATATCTGGGGTATATGTCTGTATCTGGAGGAAAGGGAGGGAGATGGACGGGAGAGAGAAAGAGAGAGAGACAGAGAGAGAGAGAGGTATACCTCTGAGTTATAGCGAGGTCGGCGACAGTTCTACCGCGCTTCGGTGCCGGGCCATTCTACGCTCTCACAGTGTCTTCCTCGAGGTTTGTCTATATCTGGGGTATATGTCTGTATCTGGAGGAAAGGGAGGGAGATGGACGGGAGAGAGAAAGAGAGAGAGACAGAGAGAGAGAGAGGTATACCTCTGAGTTATAGCGAGGTCGGCGACAGTTCTACCGCGCTTCGGTGCCGGG
>NW_004798717.1:10688-11857 GCF_000002075.1 Aplysia californica | reverse complement strand
GAGGAGGAGAGAAAGAAGAGGAGGACAGAACGTAGAGGAGGAGAGAAAGAAGAGGAGGACAGAACGTAGAGGAGGAGAGAAAGAAGAGGAGGACAGAACGTAGAGGAGGACAGAACGTAGAGGAGGACAGAACGTAGAGGAGGACAGAAAGAAGAGGAGGAGAGAAAGAAGAGGAGGACAGAACGTAGAGGAGGAGAGAAAGAAGAGGAGGACAGAACGTAGAGGAGGAGAGAAAGAAGAGGAGGACAGAACGTAGAGGAGGACAGAACGTAGAGGAGGACAGAACGTAGAGGAGGACAGAAAGAAGAGGAGGAGAGAAAGAAGAGGAGGACAGAACGTAGAGGAGGAGAGAACGAAAAGAGACACGTCGAAGACAGTTCGTTCTGGTGCGCAGGCGCAGGGCTCAACAAATGACTCTCCTGGCACTTCCGGCGGAAGTGTGGAAACTATGATTGATGGGGTCGGAAAAGGGCCGTCTCTTCGTCTTGTTCCGGTTCCGCCCGAAGGAGGAAATAAATGAGACTTGAGTTTTTAGACAGATTTTTGCGGCGCTTCTAACATAATTGAGTCTTATAGAAGGGCCGAATAGTCGAGGTGTTACCAGAAAGTAGCTTACAAAGAAAAGAAGGAGAGATAACAGAAGGAGAGATAACAGAAGGAGAGATAACAGAAGGAGAGATAACAGAGGGAGAGAAAACAGAAGGAGAGAAAACAGAAGGAGAGATAACAGAGGGAGAGATAACAGAAGGAGGGATAACAGAAGCCAGAAGTCATCTTAATCCTTACTTGTACACTTTGAGAAATACTATCTTCTCTGTAGTTGTATTGGTCATCGTCAGACATTGACGGGCCAACTGTTGTCGTTAGTGCAAGGAAAGAAAGTGCAAGGAACATACCAAGAAAAGAAAATGTTACAAATGTCATTTTTTATCATGTTTGTGGTGACTTTACGAGTCAGTCTTAGATAGAATGCTTCTTCTTTCCTATCAAACATCTATCAGGGGGCTCTCGTGGCCTAGAGGCTAAGGTGTTGGCCTCTCATTCAAAGGTCCTGGGTTCGAATCCGGGTAGCGACCGAAACAGTTTCTTCTCTAAAATTGTCTCCTTTCACCTCCTTTCCTGCTCTCTAGCAATGTTCTGTTGTCTGCTTTCATTTCCACTTTCTGCCC
>NW_004798717.1:8008-9678 GCF_000002075.1 Aplysia californica | reverse complement strand
TCTATGACCTTATTGTGTATGTTACTCTCTTGTTGCGCCTCTAATCCCCGCCACTTCTATGACCTTATTGTGTATGTTACTCTCTTGTTGCGCCTCTAATCCTCGGCACTTCTATGACCTTATTGTGTATGTTACTCTCTTGTTGCGCCTCTAATCCCCGCCACTTCTATGACCTTATTGTGCATCCCTCGCAGCCCGGGTTGGCCCCAACAGGCGGGGGCAAAGCCTGCCTTCTGAATGATCTAAATTGGACCGATGGGGACTTAAAGACATCTACATCTACGTCTTGCAAAAGCCTAAAAGATCGTGACCGTCACCTTTCTGATGGGTCCAGGGTTCGTGTCCTAGATCGTCACTCAGCCGGGGCCAAGGTGTAAACAGGGGACCAAACACTTACTGGACATCTTCACCATCTAGGAGAGAGAGAGAGAGAGAGAGAGAGAGTGAGAGAGAGAAAGCGAGAGAGAGAGAGAGACGGAGAGAGTAAACGGCTGAATCATTCCATTTGGGGAGGGAGAGAGACAGAGAGAGAGAGAGAGGGGAGAAAAGAGAAAGAGAGACGGAGAGAGTAAACGTCTGAATCGTTCCATTTGGGGAGGGAGAGAGAGAGACAGAGAGAGAGAGGAGAAAAAAGAAAGAGAGAGAGAGAGTAAACGGCTGAATCGTTCCATTTGGGGAGGGAGAGAGAGAGACAGAGAGAGAGAGGAGAAGAGAGAGAGAGAGACGGAGAGAGTAAACGGCTGAATCATTCCATTTGGGGAGGGAGAGAGACAGAGAGAGAGAGAGAGAGAGGAGGAAAGAGAGAGAGAGAGACGGAGAGAGTAAACGTCTGAATCGTTCCATTTGGGGAGGGAGAGAGAGAGACAGAGAGAGAGGAGAAAAGAGAAAGAGAGAGAGTAAACGGCTGAATGGTTCCATTTTGGGAGGGAGAGAGAGAGACAGAGAGAGAGAGAGGAGAAAAGAGAGAGAGAGAGAGACGGAGAGAGTAAACGGCTGAATCATTCCATTGGGGGACATTTTTATGACAAGCGAGAAATCAGACGGACCGATAGCATCAGCATATTCTCCGTGGTCAGTCCTCTACTACCTACCCTGTTCCAGCTCTCGTGTCCATCTGCCTCTCCACCCTCCCCCCCCCTTCAACAAAAACTCCTCCTCTCCCTCCTCCTTTTCTTGTTCTTCTCCTCTCTCAACCATTCTTCGTTCCTTCCATCCTTTTATCCCGCTTTCTTGTCCACTTCCATCCTTTCACCTAACTGTTCAGTCTCTCCATCTATTTTGTTATCCTCCTCCTCTCCCATCCACCCTTCCCTCCATCCCTATCTCCCCTTTTCTTGTTCTCTTCCATCCGTCCATCCATCCATCCATCCATCTCACCCCCTTTCTTGTTCCCCTTCTCCTCTCCCATCCGTCCATCCCTCTCTCCCCCTTTCTTGTTCTCTTCCATCCATCCCTCCATCCATCCATCCCTCCATCCATGCATCCATGCATCCATCCATCCTTCCATCCATCCATCCATCCATCCATCCATCCATCCATCCATCCATCCATCCATCCATCCACCCATCCTTCCATCCACCCATCCTTCCATCCACCCATCCTTCCATCCATCCATCCATCCATCCATCCATCCATCCATCCATCCATCCATCCATCCATCCATCCATCCT
>NW_004798717.1:5251-7827 GCF_000002075.1 Aplysia californica | reverse complement strand
CCATCCATCCATCCATCCATCCATCCATCCATCCACCCACCCATCCATCCCCCCATCCGTCAATCCATCCTCCCATCCACTTCCCCCTACCTCCTACCCCTCCAAACCCCAGTGAGGGCAGTAAGAGAAGCCCAGGAATGTCCATTAAACATCTTAAGCAAGAGTCCCCCTGTGGCTCCCCTCTATCTCCTGGGCCAATCTCCCGGTGGTCAGTGGCCAGTGGTCACTACCCGCGACTGGTCAGCCCGATAATCCCGCGGAATGTCCAGTGTCCAGGCCCGGCGCTGTCCGTGTACCCCGCGCCACTGGTACAGCGAGATCGTGTTTCCCGCGGCTGACCCCTAGTCTTCGCGCTGCTACAAGATGTACCGTACTCAGGACGTTTGTACCCGGGGTACATCTGGGTGGGGACTTTAGTACGCCGGGGTACATCTGGGTGGGGAGATGGTTTTTTTATAGTACTTACTTACATACTTACGTACGTGGGTGGTTGGCGGGTGCTCTGGTGTGGTTTGCTCCTTCTTTCCTATCAAACATCTATCGTCTTTATCTCCCTCTCTCCTCCTTTTTTTGTGAATGTTACTCTCTTGTGACACTTCTAATCTTCAGCACTTATATGACCTTATTGTGTTGCAGGTGCAGTAAAACTCTTACTAAAACTAAAACAAAACTTCTTTTTTTTGTGTTTGTTACTCACTTACCTACGTCCTTACCTACCTACCTACCTGCCTACCTACCTACCTACCTACTTACCTACCTACCTACTTACCTACCTACCTACATAAAACTAGAAGTTTGTGGTGCTAGTGCAGTAGAACTCTTCTATGGACTGAAACTCACCCTCTTTCTTGAGTCGCTAGTTCGTTGAACTCGTGCGGTTGACCCGGCGAATGTGGTCTAGCGGTTTGGCGCTCATAGAAGGTCAAGGGTCAACGTTGAGGTTTCCACTCGGTTTTGTTTCGATTTTGCGTTTAGGGGCTGTTGTTGTTTGGGTTTTTTTTAATTTTGTTTGTTTGTTGTGTCTTTGTTTTGTTTGGGGTTTTTTGTTTTATGGGTGGGTTTTTAGGGGGGGGGGGTATTCCAGGTGCCCTGTTGTGGTTTACTCCTTCTTTCCCGTCAAACAAACATCTCTATTTCTCCGCCTTCTTTTCCTTCTATCTTACACTCCAGCATCACCTCTAATCTTCGGCTGTTTTTGTTTTTTTACCTATTTGTTTTGCAAGTGCCGTGAAACTCACACGAAAAGAAACAGTTGTTATTGGACTTCTCTATTGACATCCACCCCTTGGCGCTCATATGACCTTAATATGCAGTTGCGAGCGTCGTAAAACCTTACCAAAACCTGAACGAAACAGTTAGTATCATGTAATAATAATTATAATAATTATAATTATAATAATAATAATTGCATTTATATAGCGCATATCCACGCTCAAGAGCTTGCTCTATGCGCTTTACAACTATTATTACCCCAGCAGACCCTCTGAGAACACTCAGAAACATTCTCAGCTTCCGCGGAAGCATACAGTGCAAGCTGCGGATTTCGTGCGCTCAAACACTATCAAACTGACAAGATCGTTCACTGTCGATAGCCGGGTACCCATTTCCACCTGGGTGAAGTGAGGCAAATTTGTGCCAAGTGCCTTTCCCAAGGACACAACGTCGGGCCCCTGACGGGATTCGAACCCACGACCTTAAGGTTGCGAGTCTCGGATACTGCCTCAGCTCTGTAGTGGACTGGCGTGTCCAGCCCTTGACCAGTACTGCCAGCCTGGGCGGTGTCACCCACGAGTGGGCGGTTTGGTCTTTTTGGTGGGCGGTGGGGAGCACCCGGGAAGGGACAGGTGTTGTTTTGTTTTGTTTTAGTAGAGGTTTTACGGCGCTCGCAACTGCATAAGGTCATATGAGCGTCAAGGGGTGGATGTCAACAGAGAAGTCCTTACCGGAAATCAGGCTTAATCTGCTCACCTCTCTAGCTTCAACAGCACAAAGTCTGCTTCGACTATCAAGGCACCCCGGAAACAGCGGGTCGCAAGAGAGTGACAAACATACAAAAGAAGTAGAGGAAAATGACGATAGTAAGGATTAGGAAAGAAAAAGCAGCTGTTCCTTGTTGTAGATCAGGCACAGTTATGAGCATGACATTGTTGAATCAGACCATTTACAATTCTACTTTGCATTAGAACGAGAAATGCCCCCCCCCCCCCTTTGGGAATGGCCTAAAGACACTTCAGTCAGTGGCACTGCCCAGGGGGTACAGGTGTTGTTTAATGCCCCGTTTGGAAATACCTGTTGGTGGGTGGTTGACGGGTGCTCTGGTGTGGTTTGCTCCTTCTTTCCTATCAAACATCTATCATCCTGATCTCTCCTCTTTTTCTATGTCTGTTACTCTTTTGTAACCCCTCTAATCTTCGGCACTTCTATGACCGTATTGTGTTGCATGAAAGTGGCGTAAACTTTTATTAAAAATTAAGACGTTGCTGTGTCGTTTTGCGTCTCTTTCCTCTTTAAGGCGTGGGTGGGGGAGAGAGAGAGAGAGAGAGAGAGAGAGAGAGACATCAATGAAGGCTCGTGAT
>NW_004798717.1:1997-3663 GCF_000002075.1 Aplysia californica | reverse complement strand
GTGAGTATACTCTCTGGAGGTCCTGTCGGTGGCCTCAAGGAATAGATCGCCGTATTGTAAACGTCCCCTAGTGTCCAGTCGGGTGACCCGTGCACTTGTGTGTGTGTGTGTGTGTGTGTGTGTGTGTGTGTGTGTGTGTGTGTGTGTGTGTGTGTTGGGTTCCTGGATCTCCTATGGTTAGCGTCAAGGAATAGTTTGCTGTATTGTCAGCGCCCCCCAGTGTCCAGTCTCCGCCTACATGTCGTGTGTTTACCTTAGCCCACCGGCATCACGGCCTGCCGTCTATCCCATCAGGTGCCAGAGACCATTACAGACCTGTCAACTCGTGTGTGTGTGTGTGTGTGTGTGTGTGTGTGTGTGTGTGTGTGTGTGTGTGTCATCGCGTGTGTATTGTCGGTGTGTGTCAACCTGTGTATGTGTCAGCATGTGTGTGTGTGTCATCTCGTGTGTGCTGTCAGCGTGTACTTGTCACACCAAAGGTATGGGCCTCCAGGAGACGACAACCCCACGCCCGCCGGCGACACTTTCTGTCGTAGATAGTTGTACAATGAAGGTCATGCACCACTAATTGTTCTGTAAATTAAAGGAGGGTGGTTGGTGGGTGCTCTTGTGTGGTTTGCTCTTTCTTCCCTTTCAAACATCTGTCAACCTTATCTCCCCTCCTTCTTATTTGTGTTTGTTACTCTCTTGTTTTAGTTTTAGTAGAGGTTTTACGGCGCTCGCGTTTTACTTTCTTGTAACACCTCTAATCTTCGGCATTTCTTCTTTCCTATAAAAAATCTATCGCCTTTATCTCTCCTCCTTTTTTGTGTTTGTTACTCTCTTGTACCACCTATAATCTTCGGCACTTATATGACCTAATTGGGTTGCAAGTGCCGTAAAACACTTACTAAAGCAAAAATTAATTAATTACAGGTGGTGTTTTATGGTTTTACCCCACCACGTCACAACTTAGATCATTGACGTCTTCGAGCCTGCTTGCTGTGGCCAGCCGGGGTGTAGAGGGATACAACCCCCCCAACCAGAATAACTGACGTACGCTGTTAAAATGTCTCCCCACCTGAGACTTGAACTCAGGTTGTGTGTGTGCGACGGCGAAGGTCATAGCCACTACACCAAAGACGCAAGTCTCATTGCGTTTACAGGAGGCCAGT
This sequence comes from Aplysia californica, assembly GCF_000002075.1. Lineage (NCBI taxonomy): Eukaryota > Metazoa > Mollusca > Gastropoda > Aplysiida > Aplysiidae > Aplysia > Aplysia californica. The sequence continues at coordinate 2,509 of NW_004798717.1, read as the reverse complement.
CTTAGTCGTTAGGCTCCTGGACTCGTAATCGTGAGGTTGCGGGTTTGGTTTAGGGCTGGGCAATGAGTCGCTTGAAGCAAAATCCGGATAATATGTTAGTGCACCTCTTCGGCAATTAAATGGGTTATGAACCGCTTCGGCAAACGGGTCAGCGCTACTTCAACAAAAGGGTGCACCCATTTCGGCAAATGGGTCAGGAAAGAGAGTTTTAGAGTCTGCATTCGGATAATGTTTCTTTGAGAATTATCCGGTTATCCTGATAGATTATCCGGATTTTGCCCCCCACTAGTTTGGTTCGACTTTTTCTTATTCTGAGGGAAGATCTCTTGATGCAATCCAGCCAAGTGGTGCGTGTGTTGCCCACTCCTGCCTTTGTAGCCTGACTCTCTTGTCTTGTATGTATGCTCATGCAACTGGTTGATTTGTGCGTGTGGGGGGTATTGTGTGTGTTTGTGTGTGTGTGTGTGTGTGTGTGTGTGTGTGTGTGTGTGTGTGTGTGTGTCAGTGAGGTT
>NW_004798717.1:0-1219 GCF_000002075.1 Aplysia californica | reverse complement strand
ACAAACACCATCACTCTCTCACCCACACTCACTCACACTCCCTAAGTGCGTGTGTACGTGCACGCGCGCACCAGTTGTGCTGACCTTGACGTCAGTCCCGCCCGTGAACGACCAATCACCGACCGATCTGTCCCCCGTCTCTGCCATTCCGCCCGGCGCTACCATTAGCCCGGTTGCCATGGCGACGCGAACGGCGTGCCGGCCATTAATGCCCCCCCTCCCCTCACGGCCCGAGGGTTGTGATGGAGACAAGGGAGGGACTCACTCGTTGTGCACCGAGTGGCAGAAAGTCTTCACCGAAGCCATAGACTTGAAGTATCCTAGATACCGTCCATAGACTTGAAGTATCCTAGATACCGTCCATAGACTTGAAGTATCCTAGATACCGTCCATAGACTTGAAATAGAAATATCCTACATCGGACACCGTTATAGCCTCCCGTAGACTTGACTTAGAACAGTATCCTAGATACCGTCCAAAGACTTGAAGTAGAACAGTATCCTAGATACCGTCCATAGACTTGAAGTAGAATAGTATCCTAGATACCGTCCATAGACTTGAAGTATCCTAGATACCATCCGTAGACTTGAATTAGTACTGTATCCTAGATACCGTCCATAGACTTGAATTAGAACAGTATCCTAGATACCGTCCATAGACTTGAATTAGAACAGTATCCTAGATACCATCCATAGACTTGAATTAGAACAGTATCCTAGATACCGTCCATAGACTTGAATTAAAACAGTATCCTAGATACCGTCCATAGACTTGAAATTTAATATCCCAGACCCCGCACTGTCACCCTCGCCATAGACTTGAATTAGAATACCCTAGACCGGGCACTATCGTGGCCGACCAGAATATCCCGGACCGGGCTGTGTCATAAGTTATTCCCGCCTCTTGAATAACTTAATAGTGTTGCTAAGGGCGTTAAACCCATACCATTTCACCATTTTCACTTGAATTAGAATATCGTTGACAGGGCACTTTCATGACCGCCCATAGACTTAAATTGGTCGCTTTTGAGGACAAGCGGGCTAACCCAGATTTCGGGGGTTTCCAGAAATCTTGACCTACGCCAAAAGTGGGCATTGCCCTACCTATAGGAGAAGTTTGGTTTCATTAGTGTGTATATTTGTTTGGTTCTAGTAGAGAAAACTCTCCTTGTCTTTTAAAGAAACTGAACAAGGGCTCAAAAACTTTACCTTCGATTTTC